>NC_056743.1:743392193-743692193 GCF_019279795.1 Protopterus annectens
CTAGTACTTTCCTAGTCAGTGCTGTTATCTATACCTAGCAAGTATTAGTACACTATCCAATTGCCTTAGTTTGGACAGTGGTATGGCTGTCGACAACTATATACATGAACTGGTTTTACCTGTAGTATACACCTGTTACCTGGTATACCTGTGGTGGTATTGTTTGTTAACACTAACTGTTTTTATACATACTCCCTGATTCCAGGTTGATGTTATGCACATACCTGTCTATCTCTTTTTGCACACACTCTGGGCATGTCTTGATCACATGCAGGTGAACTGGGACATATTTTGACTATTGCCTTCTTAAACCTTTAGTGAATTGTACAACGACAGGTTTGTTTTCATTGACATTTTCCAAATATGTACAGGCCTAACAGTCAGTTATATGACATGAAATGGTGCCTACATGTCAGAGATTAGCACAATGATATGCCAGGGGGACAGGGTGACACCCGGAAGATATGGGTTGATTAACTGGACATTCTGGACATTTCTGTACACTTCTCAGGTATGATTCTGCATACAGCTTACTACCACTCCCAGGATGCAAACCATAACTATGTCTGCTATAAATAAAATACTGTCCATCACAGTTGGGTGTGCTATATAGATATTGCTGTACATCTCTTATCTGATTTCTGTCTATAATTCTCCTGTGGTTTTACATTCTGACCTTGTAATTGCAACACTCTTATACAGGATTTCCTTGACAGTTTTATTATGTAGCACAGTATGGGTTACAGTGATGAGTAATACCTTGTTATTCAGAGCAGCTGCAGCACTAACAATGCCATACAATACCGGAGTAAACAGTACCAGTACAGGATATCAATCTTTTATTCCTAGGCACAGTGTTCGTATCTGACAGACATATTGGAGGAATGTTTGTTAGCACTATCTGAATGTTACCACACAAATTGCCAGATTCCACATTAGTATTATGCACATATGTCTCATTCTGTTACTGTACACACTCATGGGGGTGTAGATGGGACATACTTGGCTCATTATTCTCATAACATTTTGGGGAGTTGCTAGAGTGACAGGTTTGTTCTTATAGATGTCTGCCAATTTTGCTGCCTAAGCATGTGGGATCATCCCACTGATTTCCGAGGGGGACAAGGTGACAGGCAGCAGATATGGGCCGATTTACTGGACTTTCTGGACATATCTGTACAGTTGTGGGGTATGATTCTGCATACAGCCTACTAACATCCCAGGATTCAATCCATGGCTGTGTGTGCTAAAAATACAACAGTTCACGTTTCAGTTGAGTGTACTATTTGGATTTTATTGTCTTTTCACTGTTTTCTGTCTTAAGCTGTACTGTTTGACCTCTTGGGATTACAACAGTCCTATACAGACATTCCTACACATTTTATTTATGTAGTACAGTGTAGGTAACAGTGCTTAATATGACAGTACTATAAAGTGATTGCAAATCTACATTTCCATATGATACCAGAATAATCACATACAGTCCAGCAGTTAGACCTTTGTTGTCAAGCTATTATGCTTTTATGTACATACAACCTATATGAGACTCTTCCTGCCATATTCTCTGGTGTATGCAGTACATGCCTTAAACAATACAGGTTTTATACAGGCAATTAACTTACTACTATTTTTAGATTTATTTTGTATGACAGTACATGCAAAAAGTATTACTAACCTGCCTCGTAACTGCTCCAGTTTACATCCATGGGCCTCCTGGTTCATAGCCTGCTCACTTGCCACTGTGAAAGACATAAAAGGAATATTTAGCCATACCTATCCATAATATACATGAGCTGGCAATTATTAAAGAGGTAGTGGGCTGATACTTACACACGGCTGGGACTTCTTCTGTCCTCCTAGCCTCTTGGATCCACTGTTACAAGATATCCCCCTTTTGCCGCTTTAGGTCAGCATAATGATGCCTAACCTGCTCACCAGTTTGGGGTATGCCAGTGGCACTGGTGCGATCACAGGCGACACAGTCCCAGGCTTCCACTTTGTATTGAGAACCCTGGTGCTGGCCCAGCAGCAGTGTCATGTCATGGTCTTTCACATGGAGTCCTGCCATGACTCGACACTCCTGGATGCCCCAGTGCTGCGCCCGAAAGCGCACACCCTCTCCCATTCCAGACATAGTGCCTACAAGGGGAAACTATAACCAGTTATGAGATGTATTCCCACCTGTTGAGTTTAAATAGGGCCGTTTTCCCGCACTTTGCCGTCATTGGATGGTTTTGAAAAGGCTAAGCTATGGGCAAACCTGCTTACCTAACATTGGCATTGCTTAAAGGGGTATATCAATGGGCAGATTGAGTTAGCTGGCTTACACATTGCTTACACCTCCTAAGCAGGGCTCTGCAATGCTTAATATTTAAGTTGCATTATATTTGCATTGCGGCATTGATTTATTATTCATTACATGTTATATATGTGTTTGGTATCCATGATTCATGTGTACGCGCAGACAGGCTTAAATCCGCATTACTACTGTTTAAATATGCCTACTCCTGCTTACCACTGTGTATTATGCATACTCTTGCTTACTAGTGCTTACCACCGCACTAATTTAGAGGGTGATGTCTAATGGTTCTTGGACAGGTGGTGGATTTGGCACCTGTATGGAGTTATCTTTCATTACACATTTCACCTTCCATTTGTATTCCTGATTCCTGTGTACCTATACTGTATGGGGCACTTGTGATTATCTGTGGACTTTGCAACATTATGACAATGACACCTCACATCTGCATTTAATGCAGTACTCCAGTTCACAAATATGTTATGTCGTAGGTTATGCAACAAAATAAATTGATCATACAGTGATTTGACATGAAAAATGGATTGTACTAGAGTGGGACTCAAACCAGGGAATGACTGCTCGTAAGACAAATGCTCTGCCCACTACACTATTGCTGTACTGCTTCATTTGCATATATCTTGCTTTTTGTCCTCTTGTGCTATTTAAGCTGCATTAACTGTAGCTAAGCGATGGGCAAATTCATGCACCTCCGGTTAAATTTGATCTGTTTCATAAAAAAAAAAAAAAAGTCTTCATATTTAACTGTTGTAACTATTGCTCTTGTACACTTGGGGGGGGGGGGTGTTGCTGGGGGTATGCAGACACCTATGAGCAGTCTTGCTCATTCTTACTCCTACACTGCTATTCTTGATTGCAGGGACATGTATATTCTAAGAGCTCTGCTCTCAAACACGCTCCCTGCACTCGTACACGCTCAGTGTCCATTTATGAGCTCAGGCAATGCACCTTCATTACTATGCATGGTGTGCTGCCGTCCTGCTCCTAAACGGCCGCTTCCATGCAGGACTAAGCTAGTTCTCCAAGGAAGGATAGTGAATCCTGGGGATAGTCTAAATAACCCAAGATGGATTTAACTTATTAAATACCATTGGCTTAAACAATCCTAGCAAGAGATCATATCTACTAAAATATTTAAAACTGGCCAAAGCACAAATTGTCTTCCTTCAAGAAGCTAATTTCAAAACCAATGACAATTACAAATGGAATCCTAGGGAATATATGATATTGGCACAATCCACTTATAAGACAAATGGGTAACAATTTTATGGAAAACAAATGTGATTAACCCAGAATTCATTTTTAGATATAAAGATAAAAAAGGCCTTATGGCATTAGTATAGTTGAATATAATAACAGAATATGGACCCTAGCCAATCTATACTGGTTCCCAGGCATTGGAGCAGGAACTGTTAAACACTTGGATTTCATTTCCATAATATTAGGAGGAGATTTTAACTATATATTTGATATTTCTGAAACTATAAATAAAAGACCGCTGCGTAATCTGCTGTATCAAAAGCTTTAAACAAGTGGGTAGAATCATTTCATCTATTAGATGCTTTCAAATTTAAAGAAGATGCATCTTTTGCATCTTTGATGTTTTCCCATCAGTATCACAGATTTGGTACCCAAACTAGAATAGATAAAATATTTGCTGCCCAAGACTTACACTCTAAAATCATTAATTTGTCAATCGCTCCCTGCCCCTTTTCAGACCACAATTCATTGATACTTGTTTGTTCTTCTTCTTTTGGCTTTTCCCAGTTAGGGGTCGCCACAGCAGAACTCCAGTCTACTAATGATTGGCCGATTTTTACGGTGCTGAGGTGCCAGCCCGATGCCCAGCCTTCAACGAAGGCACGTCCATTCACGCATGTCTTTCGAATGCTACTCGACCACGGGGAGGACATGCAGACTCCACACAGAAGGTGCTCCAGCCGAGAATCAAAGGGGAGAACCTCTTGCTGTGAGGCAACAATGCTACCACTGCCACCACTGTGGCTCCCTCATACTTTTCAAGCATATCATAAATTCTATTATTTCATCTCATTGATACTAAAACTTCAAAATGGGTACAAACCATTAATCTTTAACTCCAGAATTCTAGCATGTATACCTAAAATTAAAGAGTTCAAACCCTGGTTATTATCTGCATTACAGTTCTTCTTAGATATTAATTACACCACAGAGATAAAATAATATGGGACTCATTAAAAGCTTACATATATGGTAAAACCCTAACTTGGTATAAAAAAATTCAGAGAATGGGATTCTGAATTATTAGATCGACAATCCAAACTTTTGTCAGTAAAAGCTGAAAAAAATCAAAATTATTTGGAGATGAAAAAGAAAGTAGACGTATTAAACAATAAATACAATGAAATTCTAACACATAAAACTAGTTTAGCTTTAGAAAAACTAAAAGTTAATACCTTGGCCACTTCTCCCATATATCTATATAATTTATCCACAAGAATCAAAATACAATCAAAAGCTAAAAACATTAAAAGTATCTTCCAGGAAAAGAAAAGGAAAAATGTCCTAGATATAGGTGACTTTCTTGATGCCTATAGAAATCACTATATGGAATATTTCCAGAAAGGTAATATACATATCAATCAATTAAATGTAGATGAAAAATGTTCTAATATAAAAAAAAAAAAAAAACAGAAAAATTAAAACTAGATTTGCAAGCACCCCTATCCTACAAAGAAATTACAGATACAATAAAAGAGGGTAAAAATAGTTAAGCTCCAGGTATAGATGGCACAATTATGGAAATATATAAACGTTTCCTTCAAAGATACTATCCCTCTTCCATTAAACTCTATTAGAAATTCAGTTACAAGCTTTAATACCACCCGTCTTGGAGATATTCCTTAATCACACATATCCTAAAGGGAAACAAATCCCCAAACCTCTGTACCTCATATAGACCTGTATCATTATTAAATAATGACTATAAGATATTTGACAATATTAACGAACAGAATGAAATTACCACTATCCAAAGCAATAAATAATGATCAGACTAGATTTATATATCATAGATGCAAACGTAACAATATTAAAATGATAATTTCTCTTGTAGATTGTTAATAAAGAAAATAAACACTCATAATTGGCTTAGATTTAGAGAAAGCCTTTGATTCCCTAAATTGGGACTATTTATTCAAAATCCTAAGGCTGTTTGAATTTCCTGCATCCTTTGTTCATCTTAAGAATATATATATATATATATATATATATATATATATATATACACATATACACACACATACACAAATAATTTAGCATATGTCAAGTTAGGTCATTTTACCTCTGAATCTATACAAATAACAAAAGGCACTAAACAAGGATGTCTCATGTCACCGATTCTGTTTGCTCTGGCTATTGAAAAATTGGTAGATTCAACTCGTAACAATATAAAAATCAAAGAAATAGATGTTTATGAACAATGCAATTCTAAAGTAATGCTATTTGCTGAAGATATATTACTAACATTATCTAATACAAAAGAGACATTAGAAGAATTAGATATAATAATTGACAAATTTCACATGACTTCAGGACTCCATCTCAATAAATCAAAATCAAGATTTTTATTTTTAAATAAAAAAAACAGAACTGCAGATGGAGGGAGATCACATCACAGGAAAACAAGAATCTACCTTAAAATATCTAGGAATTGAGTTATGCAAGGATAATAATGAATTAGTCTCAAACTACAATAATATCAATACAATTAAAATCTCTGTGGAAAAAAGGAACAAAATAATGTTAATATCTGAAGATAGACTACAGTTAATAAAACTGGTTTTACTGCCCAAGATCCTATATTATAGCCTTGGCAATACAACTGTTACCAGAAAGGAATATACTTAAAGAAATTCATGCCTAATAAAATGTTTATGGTTTCCCCAAAAGAAACAGAATAGCTTTAATACATCATATCAGACCATGGAAACAGGGAGGATTAAACTTTCCTGATATAGAAACATATATAAAAGCATCAATATCTAAAACAATCTCAGATTGGATAAGTCCAAATTACTCTGCAAATTGGAAAGAATTACTAAACTGTAATATCAATAAATGAATTTGATTTACAAAAAAAAATTTCAAATAACAGATAACAATTTGCCATGGCACATATGTATTAGTATGCAATATAGCATAACTAAACCCACTAAAACATGTATGATTAATTATTACATTGACTCATTTAGGAAAATTATTAGTGCAAATATAGATTTAAAAATTTGTTTTTATCTTTTAACACAAATTATAGTCACAAAGAACTTTCCACATAAAATATAGAAAGAAATTATTAATTCTTGGGAACATAAAGGATTTGTTTGTTGGCTCCAATGTATCAAAGAATTAAAAGTTTTGATATGCAAGAAATAAAAACAACATACAAAATTCCTCAGTAGGATTGGCTAACTTTACAGAGTATTATGTCATATTCACAATGTTTAAGTAGAATAATTAACAATTCTTCTTTTAAAGAAGTACCTAAATTTGCAAAATACATATATGAAATCATATATAACGACTTTGACATGGGAAACAGTATTTCAAAATATCGATTAACTGTAAAATGGGGCGGCCACGGTGGTGCAGCGGTTAGATTTGCCACCTCACAGCAAGAGGTTCTCCAGTTCGATTCTCGGCTGGGGTGCCTTCTGTGCGGAGTCTGCATGTCCTCTCTGTGGTCACGTAGGTTTCCTCCGGGTGCTCCGGTTTCCTCCCACATCCCAAAGACATGCAGTAGGTGGATTGGACACTCTACATTGGCCCTAGGTGTGAGTGTGTGTGTGTGTTTGTGTGTGTGTGTGTGTATGCCTTCTGTGGAAGGTTGGGTGCCGGGCTGGCAACTTGATACCGTAAAACTCCACAGCCAATTGTGAGCGGACAGATGATCCGCTGTGACGACCCCTAACCGTAAAAGCCAAAAGAAGAAGAATAATTGATAAACTATAAAACAACACCCAAAACCTCATATTGGAAATATATAACAAAAGGACAGTCAATACACTTAACTGAAGATATTAAAACAAATTTCTCATCAATAAAATATACATCCTTTACACAATACTGGAACATTTTTTAATTAATCAGTAAAATTAGTTCTTCCATAAAAGGAATATGTTGGAGATGTGAGCAAGTGCACAATGCAGATTGGAACCACATTTTCTTTGATTGTGTTAAAATTAAGCCATTTAGGAATGGTATTAATAACTTTCTACAAGCTTTATTTAATGAATCATTTTATTTAACTAAAGCTCTTGTTTTATTAAATGTGAATGAAGGTCCTCATTTGAATAGGTCAAACATGTATTTAGTATGGCCAATAATTGCAATTTCAAGGAAGGGTATAACAAGAAGATGGAGTACAAACACAATACCAACCTTATAAGACTTCTACAGCCTACTAAAGACCACAGCATTGTTGGAAATGAAAATTAAAGAGCTAAGAATTTATCCAAAGCCATTTATCAATAACCCTTGGGGAAAAGTCTTATCGCTGATTGACACTATACAATAATTGATCAGACACACTGATAATGGATTGGACATATTTATAAAGTAACTGTATACATTAAGATCTGTTATAGTGTCAGACTAATGTAAATAGTGTACATAGTTATTTAAGATGTTCTGTATAAATACTATGGAATTCATTCAAATGTTTTTGAAAAATAAAAAAAATTTTGAGAAAAAAAAAGTTCGATTCCAGATGTAGGTCAAAGTATTTCTTAATGTAATGTGTTTCTGTGATATGTTTCATGACATATACATCTTACTTTTTATCCAGTTAAGCATTTGTCAGCACATCCATGGCCATAAGGAAGATTCAGTAAACCACCCTTACTTTAGTCGTGTCTTCATAAGGTTTTGCCTGTCCTACAGCTTATTGATCCCCAGAGCCATCACTTAGTGATATAGAACATGACCGATGAAGACTGAGGACACACCATAAAGATGTGCATTAATGACCCATAACACCACCCTTTCATATGTGTTGTTTATCTGTCTGTCTTCACACCTTCTCTCTCACTCCTTTGTACTGTTGACTATTCATTAGGCTGATGGATGCAAGTGTCATGTTATAGCAGTTTCAGTCTGCCATTACTTTGCTGAAGAATAAAACCTACAACTTCCATTGCCTGAATAGGTTATCACTGTCCCTTCAAAGGTGTTATTCTGACACATGTGAAGTAGGATTTCCTTGATGGAGTGTAGAGATAATGATCAAGTTTGTAAACATAATTTTTCCTCTTGACAATGGTTTGAATCCATCATTAGGTGAAACTCTTATTGCCTGTTTTTATAAGTGTCTTTCTGTTAATGTGTTGCCTCTGTATCTGTTTTACCAGTTTTAGTTGTCAGAATTTGCACGAGGTCTGGCAACAAACAACTGTAGTATGTGATGGTAAATTGCATTTCAGATGTTCTTGCAAAACGCCATGTGTGTGTTTGCCTTGCGCTGCATTGTACACCCATTTAACTTGTGAGTTCCCTTGTAGCATGTTTTGTATATGCTAGGTATAAAAGATTATTTCAGTAGCTTGTACTCATGCAATTTGCCCAGGCAACATATTTGTAATAGTCATTCTTAGGTATTCTTAAAGTCATGATAAAATGTTGTTATAATAATGACGTCTGACTCTCTCTTTGCAAAATGATCCACATATTGGAGTCAAGCCCTAACTCAACTCTGGTCTTTAATTTAGCTCGCTGAGCTTAAACCTTGTGCTACAGAAAATGCTAGGTTTACCCGGTGTATTTGTTCCACTGAGTACTGTCCAGAGTGCTGATGGCTGCACATCACAGTGAAGCCTGTTTGCACTGTACAAGGCAAACCAAATTTAGGTTTTTCACTGTTTACTTCCAACAAGTAAGCCTGTTTGCTCACTGCATACACTGCACTATTGGAGAAGCCAAGTGCTACACTTCATTTTTTAATTGAGCGTTTGAGCAAATATGGAAGGGTATAATAGAACATGTGTAGCATATGTATGCAACATGTTAAGATAAAACAGATCTGTTCTACATACATTAGGAATCACAATATTTCCTTTGTGATTCTTATTTGTGCAAAGTTTGTCAGGAAGCATCAGTGAGCACCACTAAACACTGGTACTTCACAGTGCGAGTTCAGCACATCAGAGCATAATCACTTATGTGCTAACACTTTACCAACATCCGCACCAATATGTTCCTTTGCATTGTGCTTTAGGAAGACATTTGGAACATAAATAAGTATTTTAAATGGATTATATTGCTTCATTACATGGAAACAGTTTAATGCGCTCATGTAGAATGCAATGATCTGTGTGCGTAACTGAACACTTCATTCTGGGCAGTTGGGTCTCTGCTGCAGCACTGATACAAATTATATATAACCACATACAGCCTTGACACACACAAATCAGTTTTTATCCCTCCTGCGTTAAAACATTAAGTATGGCTTGGTATTGACGGTCGACATTGCCCATGCATGTGCACAAACCAGTGCTAATATCAGTAACATTCATTAATGCTTACATTCCTTCATCATAACCTGATGATCAATGAATGATTCATTGTCCGTCCTTTCACATTTGTGTGTCTCATCTATACAAGACAAGTCAATACATGTCACTCTCAGTTCTACAATACACACGTAAATGACATGTTAGCAGGACATGTGTATTCTTGGTCATAATATTTTATGCACTTACTCCAGCATATCAACAAATATGGATTTGCACAAAACCTTCAATTATAATTTATTCTCTGACAGACTAAGAAGCTAATACTATTTACACTGCAGTGTCACAGTTTATAACTCACATTTCTGTGGTGGTGCTTGTGTTAAGTACTGTGTCCTCTAGATTGTGTCAGTAGATAGGTAGAATGTTCTAATCTCATAGCATTCAATGTGTGTGTGTGTGTGTGTGTGTGTGTGTGTGTGTGTGTGTGTGTGTGTGTGTGTGTATGTGTGTATGTGTGTATGTATGTATGCGTATGGAGTTGTGTGTCCTCAATAAAGTAGTAGCCTGGAAGTACTTTTGCTCTACAAGGGTGAGTCCACATCAGTATCGGACTCTTCCACAAACATCGTCTTTTCAGATACACCACACTGATATTATACTCCCACAAAGTGCACTCTCACATTATAAAAGTCAGACTTCTGCGGTGGCACTTGCATTAAGTTTTCTTCTCTAGATTGGATAGCTAGATAGTTAGGGGGTTCTAATCTCACCAGCTTGTGTGCGTGTCCATGTGTGTAGAGTTTTGTAAATTTGACCTTTACTACTGGTGGCCTCAATAAGTTAGTAGCCTGGAAATACTTTTACAGTGCAGGGTAAGTCCACATGAATGCCATACCCTTCTGCCAACATAATCTTCTCTGCAGCACCACACTGATGTCATCCTATATAAAGTGCACTCTCACACTTAAATACGGTGTACTCCAGATTGCATAGATAGATAGGGGAGTCTAATCTCACAGCAGTCAACTTGTGTGTGTGTATTTGTGTGTGTATGGAGTTCTGTAAATATAAACTTACATACTGGTGGCCTCAGTAAAGTAATAGCCTGCAAGACTTTTTACACTGCTGGGTGAGTCTGCATCAATGTCAGACCCTTCTGCCACCATTAGCATTATCATCTCTGCAACACAACACTGTCATCCTCTGTAAAATATGTGCTGTCACTATAAAAGTCAGACTTCTGCAGTGGCACTAGCATTAAGTAATGTGTCCTCTAGATTGTGTAGTCAGATAGGTGGGCGGCATTCTAATCTCTAATCAACATGTGTGTGTGTGATGGTGGGGCATTGTATTACTTGGAGGATAATTCAACAGGTGTACTCATTTGACTCCTACTCATGAGAAACTCTCACATGGTCCATGAAAAATTATATACACGCCTTATGTTGGTTTCTTGCTGTTACTTGCATTTACGTGCATGCATACCACAGTATATTTAACTGTTTATTGTGACCAACTAGTCTTATTACTGTATTGTACTAAGTACAATAAATACACCGAGACAAACTGCTTCAGTTAGTACAACTTTACTGTTACATTTTTCTTTCGGATCTACAAGCATGCAACACAGATGCAGTCAGATCTGTATGGCAAATTCCCAAAGCTTGTTTAGACACACTCATATTTATACCAAAAAGTCTGATATTTTTTTCAGTCTGATGTATTACAATCTTCCTTTGTATAACACTTTTCTTTGTTCTTCTAATTTATGATTTCCCCTTGATTCTTTCAAGTTCAGTGGTCCAAGGAAACTCAGTCTTGCATTATCTGAAATGTGATGTTCCAGCACTATCTGAAACTTGATGTTCTACCTTTATCTTGCTTGATGTTACATCTCTTTACTTCATTGATGTCCTTCCAGCTGCTATCTGCGCAGTTATTTTTACAGACTTTATTTTTCAATAACATACTCCTTTACATGGATGCCAGTGTCTAATTAAGCTATGCCAGCACACTTACTACTTCCTATTTTTCAGCATTTTATACTATTCCTAAATTAACCCTCTATATTTCATATCATTCTTGCAGCTTTTTATTTTATTTTGTAAATAACTGACTTGACTAATATTGTAACTCTCTGAAATTAACATTTTACATGTGGTGACAGTACATAATGCATGTGGTTGTTTACCATTACTTTTATGACATTGCACACAGAAAGCAGTTTCATATGACTTTCACAATAAATGTTTACTGTCATACCAATAATGTTGTTGTTTAAGATACCAGTCAAACATCATGCATTGATATAAAGTATTGACATCAACTTTACCTAGTAAAGTACTACATGTGCTACAGTTTTGTTTGTACCAGTCTTTAAATTCTGACCATACATGTGCTGGACTATTATCATTGCCTACCTGAAATGTAGTGTCACACTTTAAACTTCTTTTCTTTATGGCATCCATGCTGTAGAATGAGAAACAAAGAGAGAACTACCAATTTCTGTGTGGAAGGTGGCCAAATCTTCCATCGAGAAAACTTGGAAAGTTTCTTGTTGATTCTTCCAAAAGGTGGTCAAACACAGCTGGCAGATTTAGCTGTGTGAATGGTCAGGACCTGTGGAACTTGCAGAGATGCACTGTTCTGCTACTGGATACTGTGCATAAGAAGGAGGCAAACGTTTGCACTGCAACTGGATGTACTAACTGAATAAAATGAAAAAGAAGCTGTAGTCACAAAAAGAAACCATTCAGTCTGTCAACTGTGGCTCGCCATTGAAAAATTATGTACACTCCTTCTGTTGGTTTCTTGCTGTTACTTGCCTTTACATGCATGCATACCACAGTATATTTAACTATTTACTGTGACCAACTAGTCTTATTACTGTATTGTACTAAGTACAATAAATACACTGAGACAAACTGCTTCAGTTAGTACCACTTTACTGTTGCATTTTTCTTTCGGATCTACAAGCATGCAACACAGATGTTGTCAGCTTTCTGTGGTAAATTCCCAAAGCTTGTTTATACACACTCATATTTATACCAAAAAGTCTGATATTTTTTCTCAGTCTGATGCATTACAATCTTCCTTTGTATAATAATTTTCTTTGTTCTAATTTATGATTTCCCCTTGATTCTTTCAAGTTCAGTGGTCCAAGGAAACTCAGTCTTGCATTATCTGAAATGTGGTGTTCCAGCAATATCTGAAACTTGATGTTCTAACTTTATGTTGCTTGATGTTACATCTTTTTACTTCATCGATGTCATTCCAGCTGCCGTCTACGCAGTTATTTTTACAGACTTTGTTTCTCAATAACATACTCCTTTACATGGATGCAAACATCTAATTAAGCTATGCCAGCACACTTACTACTTCCTATTTTTCAGCATTTTATACTATTCCTACATTAACACTTTATATTTCATATCATTCTTGCTTTTTATTCAAGCTGATAATCATGGTAGCAACAGTTACTATTATTCTTTCAGTTAAGTCAGTCCCATATCTGCTTTCACTCTGTTCATAAATGCATACTATCTGCAATATACTGATGTTGTGTGTAGATTGCATCATTCGATGGGTAGGGAGTTTGAATATATGTGTGAGAGTCTCCTGATGGTGTGTATGAATGAAAATGGTTGAAGGAGTGTATTATATCTCTTACTATTCACAACATTTAGAAGTCCACTTAGTTGTAGAGGTCATTTTTGCACACATCTCCTTTGCTGACACAGCTGATGTCATCCTGTCAAAGATGCTGTGTGCCTTACATACAGTCAGAGTTCACCTGTGTTGCATGTGTGCAGTACACTTGTGTGAAGATCCTGTTAATGGATAGGGAGTTTGAATACAGGAATGACTGTCATCTGTGTTTCTTCTTACTGTGCAGAACAGGCTGCAAATACTCATATGCAGTATATCTATACAGTGTGCTTGTGCTGTTTAACCACTTTTTTAGAGGAAACATGAAGGTAATTTACAATGGTGATGTCTTTTATTGAAATGTTCAAAGTCATCAAATAAGTCTGCACTTGCTCTTGTGTTTCATCATAAGTCTGTTATGTTAGCTGTATAGCTCAAGTCTCAGTGTCACTGCTTACAGTCAATGTACGTGTTGTTAACAGTGTTGTCACTCATGTGCTATGTTCATGTGTAGGTGTTGTTTCATGTTACAAGTGTTTATTGTACATTTCCTTTGGATAGGCTGTACTTAAGACTGATGCTATCATTTGAATAGATTGTCATTCCATCACAGTTGTAGTGAAGCACTTTTTCAGGACTGAGGACATGAGACCGTGTAATGCATTTTGTTGCTTAAGTAAGGTATGTGTTCCAGTACGGGATTATTTTCACATTGCACATAATTGTTCTACCATCACAGTGACAACAACAGTGGACTTACAAGTGTGTTTGAGTATAACTAGCATCAGGCAATGTTGTCTGACATACAGCAGGATTCTGTCTGAGCAATTACAGGGACACGCACTCCTTGCTTCGTACATATGATGTAATATTTTCACATAACCACACATATGACAATTGGAGATTCACATATACCATGGCACATTCGTTGATCACACTATGGTGTTAATTTTCACAACACATGGGCGGGTGTTCCAAACCAGCATTGAGTGTCTGTAAGCATATGTGCCCTTAACTGTTCTGCAAGAAAGACATCTCCCCAATTATACTCTGTATGTATATAGTGGTGGAGGCCGCCACCATCATTTTTAGAAGATAAAAATTATGGGAAAATGCAGTACAGATGATTGAGTGACTTCATATAGGTGGAGTTCAACAGCTGTGATAACAGTTCCACTGTGATGAATGTATTAATAGCCATATTGTTATTTGGAGGAGTTGTACAGCTTGATGTTCATTTGTAGCATAGGATTTAATTTTGTGTGAACGTATTGACATCACACAACAACCATTACATCACGTCAGTCATGTCCCTTGGTATGTTGTTCAAACACATGTGAATGCAGCTTTGGATTTCATGGCATTAGACATTTATTCCAGCATCGTGGTGAGAGTGCTACTTTGGCACATGCATTGAGCCCTGTGGTGTACACTAATGTTCTCTAGTTGTTAGTTTTATGTCTTCAGACATACAGAGCAACCTTCCTTGATGATGGAAAATTGATCTAGGAATAATCACAGTTGTGTGCACATAAGCTATCTCAGTTAATTGCCATCATTCTGACACGCTGATATAACATTTACTGTCAGGGATTATTTGTTAATTCATACATTCATTTCATTTGTTTTTGACAATACCCATTTCTACCTTTTCTGCCATCTGTTCCTATCTGTCTGCAGAATAACTGTCAAGTTGGAGTGCATTACACACACTGCTCCCACATTTGTAACACCACATACAGTATGGGATGCATATCCATTAGAATATTACAATGTATAAGTCCCTTCAAGGGTGATGCTTCTCCTACATGTGTTAGGCCTATTTCTGTGGTGTATGAGCTTAATACACAGGTCAGTGTTGATGTTAATGGGATGGGTTTGATTGCTGCAGAAGGAGGTTGTGGCTTCTCAGGCATTACTATTTTACAATAGGTTATATTAACAGAATGCACAGTTTGCATAGTTCTCATAATGTATGTACTGTCCTTGAGAACAGTCGTCTCAACTGAGCATGTTAATGACATTCATATGTAATGTCATTCCCCTCTCTTACAGTGTTAATTTGTGTAACTGTCACATCTTGTAATATCATGTCTGCTTTTATTTACCTGTATTTGCTCAGGAAGTGTGACCACTGTTAATTAATTATGATATATTTATTTTATTTTATTTATTTATTTTACATTTGTTTACCGGGCTAGTCCAACTGGATACATGTCCATTTTCAGTGGAGGCCCGGGGAGAAAAGCTCCTCTACAATGCTACTATAGTAAGACTAAACAAAAAAACTTTATCAGAATATATCAGCATATACAAATAATATCTAATAACATATACTTTAAACCTTCTGTTAGAATTAAAAGCATTTGAGTACAATAAGAGGTAAAGTACCTAGTCTCTCTATTACTTAGAAAAGAGTACAGTATAAAAATACAAGTAAAGTACCTAGTTACTCTATTACATCTTTATAAGAAGTTGAAAAGTAGAGATTTAGCGCCTTTATTAGAAGTGACGTAATAGAAACAGCTTTGTAGAAAGTAATGTAGAGAGTTAGATATACGAGATAAGAGAGGGTGGGAAAAAGTCCCAAAGCGGGGAGATATAAAAGGTTAGTCTGGGTTATTGCAAGAGCAAAGCCAATGGTTGGAAAAGAAGAGTTTAAGTTTAGTTTTAAATAGTGGGATTGATGTTTGAGTAGTGAGGTCTTGAGGTAGTTGATTCCATATTTTCCCAACTGAGTTTGAAAATGTGGAGTCACCTGCTGAGTTCTTATATAGAGAAGTATGAATCAGTATTTTGTTAGAGGAGCGCAGGTTCTTCAGATTGCTATAGGGTTTTATGAGGGTGGAGAACATTGGGGTATTGTCTGGGTGGTAGAGAGCTTTATGGGCGATTGTAAGTTGGTTAAAATGTATTAGGTTGGGTAATTCTAGCCACCCTAGTTTTTTAAGATTAGAACAATGATGAGTCCTCTATGGAGAGGCTGTAGCAAATCTGGCAATATTGTTATATGTATTACAAAATTTTCTGTGATGTAAACACATTCATTCACATCAATTATCTTACTAGATTTTGAACATTCACTTTCCGCTCTTACATATTTCTGTATACATCTCTTTGATGTCTGCCCACATTGTTCTCGGTACACTTTTCTGGTATGGTAACCCATGTATTGTAGTTACCCCTGCTGTTTCCCTTCCCCGTTCACTTATTTCTGTAGTCATACGTATGATTTATGTGCACAGTACAATCAGTAAGCCTTCCCTGCTTGTGTGCAGCTTGCATTATTTGTCTTGTATGGCTCTCTGTGCTGTCTGCGTGAGCATGCTTAACAGGTTTGCCCATAGGCTAGCTTGTTTGTTCACTGTGTGTTCTCGTGCTGCTCAACATGTTTCCTGGCCACCAACACTATGGCTGGCCACAAAAACTTGTTTGTATTCATGTAGCGTGATGAGCAGCATGCATATGAGATTAGTGTTGCTACTTATCGCGCTAACATATAAACATCATGTAGAGTTTGAACGGAGGCTACACAATTGTTAATGAATCCCAGTACATGCCTTTTCTTTAACTTTCTTGTATTTATTTACTGGTTAAGATGACTTGTCTTTATTTATATTTTGTTAACAAAGTTATCCCTTGTTGGTCCTTACGTGAACGGGTCACATTCAGGGGGCCCCTTAACCTCAACTTTGTGTTTTGTTTAGTAATTAAAGCAGGCAGAGTTTAGAGAGTACACCATTCTCTTAAAGCAGCATTTCCAAAATTACAGAATATCTGTTCCAAACAAAGATGTGGATGTTTTAAGGAAGTGCTGTGTTGCTGATGTTCTTCATCTCACATTGCTGCAGTCCTAACACTTGGGTAGTCCGCTGTCCCAGTCGGCCCGAATACCAAAGTATAAGGCTGACGTCGGTCAAGGCGCACTAATCTGACGTCAGGACGTCAGGGTACAAATGCGCATGACCGACGTCATATCCTCAGTCTTTTTTGCCGCGTGGTCCGATGCAGAAGCAGCGTTGCAAGTGCAGGTTGGCGTTCTGAGATTTTCCGAAGTCGGAGTTTCAGACCGAATCAAAGTTGGCTAAGTACCCCGTTGGGGAATATTTTGGTTTTTTCTTGCCTCAGTATTTTACCCCCCTCCTGATAAGAGGCCTAGGGTGGAATCTGAGCTTGGGAGTTTTGAGCAGGGTTCGGAGGCTTCCGAGTCTTCGGCTGAAGATTTGCAGGAGTATTCTCCTTATTCTGATTCTGATGTGGATGATTCTACTCCTTCTGCTTCTCCTCCTGAGGATTTTTCGTTTTCAGAGACTCTTCATTCCATGAGGGAGCATTTTAAATGGGAAGGTCAGGACTTCTCTGATTCCAGGAAAAGGCTTAGGGAATTTTTGTTCCTACCCCAGCATAGGCCTTTAGCTATACCTCCTGTTCTGGATGTGGTGGAAGACGTTTTTGCAGAGGCTTCTCTTAATCCTGATTCTTTGCCTCCTGCTCCAGTTAAACCAGATAGGTATTATAGGGTGCCTGAAGCTCATAAGTATCTTTTTAAGAGCCCTAGGGCAGACCCAGAAACTGTTTCTCAGGGGCCTAAAGGTGTTAAGGCTTCTGTTGTTAAAAATCCAGTTCCTCAGATAAAGAGGCAAGGGCTTTGGATAGATGGGGAAAGAAAGTGTATACTTCTTCCACTTTAGCCATGAGGGCTTTGAATTGCCAGTTTCACATGTTGAAATACCAAAACTATCTCCTTTCTCAATTAAAGTCTAAGGTAGATGCTCTGGCGGAAGGTATTGAGTGTAAAGAGTTGCAAGATTTAGTTCATGTTTCTGAACAGGTGGGTAAGCATTCCTTGCAATGTGGTTTTGATGCTGTACAGGCCTCTTCGAGGGTGGCTGCCACTGGTTCTGTTCTTCGCAGGCACGCCTGGCTGAGGGATCAGAATTTAGCTGAGCATGTCAAGACAAGGATTTTAGATGCTCCTTTACAATCTGATGTGTTGTTTGGTTCTCCTGTTGAAGCAGTTTTAAAGAAAATGGAAGACAAGGCTAAGTCTATGCAGACTGTTAAGGATTTTTTGCAGGTTCAGCCTCCGAAGTTTAGTAGAAATTGGCCTACCAAGGGGTGGACATATCCTTCTTATGATTCCCAGTCTAGGGGTAGGTCTAGACGTGGTAGGGGCAGAGCTCAAGGTTCTTTTAGGCCTAGAACAGGGAGTTCACCTGCTCAGTCTTCTGGTGAGGGCAGGGGTCAGTCCTTTCGTAAACAGACCCAATGACTTGCCTTTTCAGCTGCCAGAGCCTTCTCGTCTGGCGGCACCTTTGGGGGGAAAGTTGGCACTTTTCAAAGAAAATTGGAGTTTGATTACCCAAGACAAATGGGTATTGGATATTATACACCACGGTTACAGGTTTTATTTCCATACCTTGCCTCCTTTCAAAGGCATGCCAGACGTTCCTCCTCAACAAAGAATAGAGGCTTACAAGCAAATTTCTATGTTGCTCCAAATAGGGGCCATACAGCCAGTTCCTATGCCAGAAAGGGGCCTAGGATTTTATTCTCGCCTGTTCCTAGTACCAAAAAAGGGGAACATGTGGAGACCAATTTTGGATTTATCTATCCTCAACACTTATCTGGACATTCCCAAGTTCAAAATGTTGACGTTACAACAGCTTTTACCTCTGCTGGGCAAAGATCACTGGATGGTAACTTTGGATCTCAAGGAGGCTTACCTTCATGTTCCTATCAGACTAAGTTGCAGGAAGTATCTGCGTTTTCGAGCTGGGAATTCTCACTATCAGTTCTCTGCATTGCCTTTTGGCTTATCTACTGCGCCCAGAGTATTCACAAAAGTTCTGGCTCCAGTGATAGCTTTCTTCAGACTGAGAGGTATACAGATTTATCCTTACTTGGACGATTGCCTGATTCTGGCTCAAGGAAAGGACGTGCTTCTTCAGCATTTGGAATATGTGATAGCAGTGCTAAGATGCCTGGGGTATTCTGTGAACGAAATAAAGTCCAGTCTAGTACCCTCTCAAGACATGTGCTTTCTGGGTGTGAGACTGAATACAGCAACCCAGATGGCCTTTTTAACCCCGGACAAACAAAAGAATCTTTCTCTTTACTTCCGTCAACTATCTCATCAGTCCGGGCTGACTGCAAGGACAGTCCTTCAAGCCTTAGGGTTCATGGCATCTTGTATTCTGGTGCTTCCCAATGCCAAACTGCATATGAGGAAGCTGCAATGGTATCTCAAAAATGTATGGACACAGCACTGCCAGGATTTGGACACTGTCATTCAACTAATACCTTGCATTCAAAAGGAATTTTTGTGGTGGGCTCAGGAATGTCACCTAAACAAGGGACTCTCTGTGACCCGGCCAGAGGCGAGTCAGATTCTAACGACAGATGCCTCAGACACAGCTTGGGGAGCTCATCTGAATGGAAAGTGGATACAAGACAAGTGGCCTGCCAGACTACAACATCTACATATCGACATGAAGGAGATGTTAGCAGTCCAGTTTGCATTAATGGCTTTCAAGGATTTACTTCTTCCAGGGCAGGTGTTGATTCTAACAGACAACACAACTGTCATGTGGTACATCAACAAACAAGGGGGAACACATTCTTATCCTCTATGCAGGCAAGCAATGATTTTGTGGGAGACTGCGCTAAGCTTGCAACTAAATCTTCAAGCAAGGTTTCTGCTGGGAGCACAGAACTCCTTAGCAGATGTGTTAAGCAGGCAAATCATGGATCCCCACGAGTGGAAATTGGATCCTCATGTATTTCAAAAATTGACAGTGTCATGGGGAACTCCAGACATAGATCTGTTCGCTTCTCCACTAAACCACCAGCTGCCAAAGTTTTGCACGAAAAGGTTTCATCACACAGCTTGGAGAGTGGATGCTCTTTCTTTCAGTTGGAAAAATCTTCATGTGTATGCCTTTCCACCTCTGCCTCTCCTCCCAAAGGTACTCCTAAAGGTCAGACAAGACAAACCAAGGATGATTTTGATAGCTCCAGATTGGCCTCGGCAGCACTGGTACCCATTACTGAGGAGTCTGGTAAGGAAGCCTCAATGGCCTTTACCTTTGATTCCACACCTGTTGTCTCAGAAGGATGGTCATCTACTCAATGTCAAGCTTCACTCTCTTCATCTAACAGCCTGGCATATTCTGTGTTGAACCACAGCAGGTCTCAACTTCCTCAGCAAGTTTTGAATGTGATTATGGAAGCCAGAAGACCTAGTACAAGGAAAGTGTACGCAGAAAAATGGAAGAGATTTTTATTTTGGAGTGCAGCAAAGGATTTGGATGTTTCTGAGCCTAATTTGAGTGTGGCTCTTCAATATCTTACTGAGTTATTGGACAAAGGTTTGTCTTTCTCTTCCATTAAGATTCATGCTGCAGCAATTTCAGCTCACTATGACTGTGACCCACCATTGTTTTCTCATCCTTTGTTCAAGCAATTTCTTAGAGGGGCAAAGAATATAAGACCCCCACGTAAAGCTCCTACTCCTGCTTGGGACCTCAATTTTGTGTTGGAGAAACTCACTCTACAACCTTTTGAGCCTGCAGCTACTGCTGAGTTGAAATATTTGTCATGGAAGACTGCTTTTTTGTTGGCCATTACCTCTGCAAGAAGGGTTTCTGAATTGCAGGCCCTTATGGCAGTTGAGCCTTTCTTGATTTTCCATAAGGATAGGGTATCTTTATGTACTAATCCTTCCTTTATGCCTAAAGTGGTTTCTAGTGTGGCTTTAAACCAAACTATTCATTTGCCTACTTTTATGCAAATCCCCAAAATAAGGGGGAAAAGATTTTGCACACTTTAGATGTACACAGGCAGTTGCGTTATTATTTAAGCAGGACTAAGGATTTTAGGCAGTCTCAGCAGTTGTTTGTTTCTTTTGCTTTGAGTTCTCAGGGCAAGCCTGTGTCAAAACAAACTATTTCTAAGTGGATTGGGTTTTGCATTGCTTTCTGTTATTCCCATCATGGCAAGGAGATTCCAGCTGGGATTAGGCCTCATTCCACTAGGGCTACTGCCACTTCAACAGCATTTCTAAGGGGGGTGGCAACTAAGGATATTTTGGAGGCAGCTACTTGGAGTTCAGTGCATACTTTTTCTAAGCATTACCACCTTCCTCTCTTCTCTAAATCTAGGGCTGGTTTTGCCACTGCTATTTTACAGGGCATGTTAGCAGCTCCTGCTTCTTTATGATTTGCCATCCTCCCTTTCCTCTGCTTTGGGATTCTACCCAAGTGTTAGGACTGCAGCAATGTGAGATGAAGAACATAGTACAGTTTTGTACCTACCATAAATGTAGATGTTCGAAGATCCACATTGCTGCAGTCCAATTTACCCTCCCTCCTTCCCCTCTGTTTTTAGGGGTGGTTGTGTGGGTGGGGTTGTATCTTTGTAAATTTGTATATATTGTATATATATTTGGTACAGGGGTGTTTGGTGTGTTGTTGTTTTTTTTTTTGGTTTTGGCCTTATCTTTTTAGGGTCTTCTGACATCTGGGGCAAGAAAAGACTGAGGATATGACGTCGGTCATGCGCATTTGTACCCTGACGTCCTGACGTCAGATTAGTGCGCCTTGACCGACGTCAGCCTTATACTTTGGTATTCGGGCCGACTGGGACAGCGGACTACCCAAGTGTTAGGACTGCAGCAATGTGGATCTTCGAACATCTACATTTATGGTAGGTACAAAACTGTACTTTTCTTGCATGTTGAAAATACAGTAAATAATGTGTATTGTTTTAGTTTTCATCGTATTATCTCATTATTTCTGATGTAGTGTGTGCATATAGTAAGAAGAGTTGATATAACAGAGCAATTTGTCTTCATTTACTATTTAAGTAGTAGGGGAAAAATGCACTGAAGCGCAGAATGCTGTGTGTGATGCGATGCTTCCTTTTCTTTTGGGCTTTTTCCTTTCCGGTACCTTTCCCTTTTCCATATTTGTTCAGGAGCCCTTGGGGAAATAAAAACCAAGAAAATTAATAAAGACATAATAAGATGACTTGCAGATGAAATGAACTGCATAAAAATGTTCTCTGTCCTTTTTGATGAAATGCATGTTTATTGTGGGAACCGTACACATTTCACTCAGCAGCTTTACACAAGTCCATAATTCTGTGAGTGAGAATCATCCTCAGTTTGGTGAAAGGAAGATGCATAAATTTTGCCAGAAGGTCCAAGTGCTTTCCTTTCTTCAAGATGTAAAATAATGTTGAATTCAGGAGACGAACCAGGAAAAGTTATGTTGGTTAGAAAGATGCATAATTTCCATAACTGATTTTGGTACATTGTGATAATGTGGCCATTTTACTTACATTCACTTGTCCAAGCAGAGTTGTCTCTAAAATGTTCTTATTTTGCAGTGTTTTAATTATACTGACATTTAGCTGATTTTGTTGGCTGTGTGTGTGACCTAATGGAAGAGTAGCTATGCTTTTTTCCCTAAATTTTGCAACGTTGACACACTATCAATAGTCTTAAGTTGTTATATTTTATTGATGCCTTTTTCAGTAAAAAAGAAGAAAAATAAAAAAAAGAAAAGTAAGAATAAGAAGAAATCTGCAAAGAAAAAACACAAGAAACATTCAGAAGAAAGTGAGACTGAATCAGAGAGTGATTCTAGTGGTAAGGCTGTGCAATATTCTGCACTGCAATTTGAATTAAATTTTATACTACTAACTTATAGGAGTAAACTAAACATTCTTTAATCTGCTTTGAATACGGATTGAAATCTGTTTTGGTGGGACATGGTATGCCTATGGTAATTTATGAACATGCATATCTGCAAATTGAAGATCATATTTACTTGACTCGCAACTTGGTCTATACTATTTGTTTTTTCTTTGTCCACATTTTTTCCATTTTCTGCAGATGCCTTTAAACACATACTTAACTCTGTACTTCACTATACTTATCTGTAACTCTGCCAGGCTTTCACCGTCTTTGTACAGCATACCTCTCAACTGTCCATAATTTTGCAGAATGTCCAGATTTCTGCCTCTTACATTTAAATTGTTACTCATAAATCTATAGCATTCTGGTGAATTGTTGAAGATTTTAGTCAATAAATGACTGACATTTGAGTTTCAGACTTCATATCCTTCAGAACATGCATTCTAATGCAAAATCTTTTATTCTAGCGACTTTCTGAATTTATAAGGCAGCTTTTAAAATCTGTCCCTGTTTTTGGGCTTTTGTCCCCATTATTTGATTTGTTCATGATTAGTGCTCTAAGAAGTTGAAAGTTATATTGTAGTAACCTATTGCCTTGTCTGTGTCTGCAGCCGCCTTCTGATCACCACCCTTTGCAGTGACCTTCTTCTTTTCTGTTTAGTACCATACCAACAGCTTACTCCCTGGCTTAACAGTGCACTTGCATGATGTTTCCTCTTTCATTTTCCATCCATTGTGTACATTTCCATAGCTCAAAAACTTTCCTACTACTAGATATCTGTCATTCCCCTTGTAGTCCTGGTCACTGTCAGTTGTAGAGCTTTTGTCCTCCATTATAGCTTCCAGAACTGAACGTATTGTTGTATACGAGTCCTCAGTAGTGTCCTTTGTAACAAAAACTGAATGTCTCCATCCGTATCTCTAGTAGTATATCTCAGAATTCTCCTGGTCTTTATTGCTGCTGTCTCATACTACATAGTATAATTCAGCCTGTGAGAACATTCGACGCCCACATTTTTTTTCCCCTCTGGGTATTGCTTCTCACATGCAACTTACCCCTTGATTTTCCCATCAAGGTGCATAACTTGTTTGTGTTCATATTGGTGCCCAGTTGCTACCTATCTGCCCATCTTGTGGGCTGTTTTGGATCATGCCAAAGGCTGAGCTCCCTGTCATTAATTATTACTCTGCTGTTAGTTATAGTAACAAGCATTCTGGGCCTCACCTTTGATCTAATTCACTAGCTTACTGAATTGCACAAGCTGCCTCACTTAGAACGGATGTCTTTCCATGTCACTGTTGCAGTATTCTTTACACAAGGGATCTCCAACCAAGGGTATCCCAACTTCCGGCCAGTATACCATAGCCTTTAGATTTCATATATGCTGTAGGTGACGTGTGCTCCTTGTGTAAGGCATAGGGCATAAAGGTGACATACAGACACAAACACTTAGAATGTCTTTGTCGGTCTGAACACCTTTGTGCCGTGCAGGTTACCAAGGTTCTTCTCTACCTTTTTTCTTTGTTGTTTTATACTTGTGCTCATGTCATCCAAGAGGGAAAATGTCAGTGTGGGAGACAGATTCCCCATAAAGACCATCACAACTAGTGTCTTTTTTACTTAGGATCTTTCAACAATCATATGCAGTGCTCCATGTCCAGCGTTTGTCCCCAAGACCCTTCATAGTCGCTTATATTCCTTATCCATATACCTTGAGAACCAGTGACCTAAGCTGCTGGTTCAGGGTGCTGTGGAGGACCCCCCCCCCAAAGGTCATCTGTCTATCCAGAAGAAGGCCAAGAAGGCTAGGGCTGATCTGGTTGCTGCCCAACTTCCTCCAGGCATCTAGAAACTAATGTAGGCCTTGATGACTGTCTGGTGCTTGCCTTGGATTCCTCTGCCATGACCCTGCCAGGGGCTGGCAAGAATCTGAATTCTTGCACGTCCTCTGAGGATTTTCCAGCATCCGTTCTGGATGTTGCGGGGACCATCGGCTGATTCATTCTGAGGGGCCAAGGGGGATTCCTCAGATTCTGGTAAGGGAAGAGATTCCAACTACAGTTATTGAATCTCGCCAGGGGTCTGAACCACTAAGAGTCTTTTAGGTGAATGGAATGTCCTTCTCAAGACAAAACAAAAAACAAACACATTACCTTTGTTGTTAAAGACCCCCAACACAAATGTCAGGATTTTACTCTGGGTCTATTTAGTGCTTTAATGGCATTGAAGTGTCCTCAAGAGGCATTTGTCCACTCTCCGCCATGGTCTTCTTCCACTGTTGAGGCCTAGGGAATTGGATTTCTCATATGAGAACTTGGACTCTGGGGAGGAATCCCTAGCTTTCTCCTCTCAAAATCTTTCCCCTCTAAGAGTATGGTTCTGAGGAAGAGGATTCTTTGAGCCCAGATTCCCACTTGGAAGAATTATTCTTTGGGGGTAGTATTGCTCATATGAAGGAGTACTGCAAATGTGATTGCTTCCAGGTCTTTGACATCCAAAGAAAATATTATGATCTTTTACAGATGGAGTCTCCTAAGCCATCTGCTGTTCCTCTTTATTTTAGGAGCACTTTTGGACACATTTTCTGCTGCATCTGTGGCTTCTTATTCTCAACCCTTGGCTGCTATGAAACCTGACAGGTTCTTTAGTGTGCCTCATCATTGCAAATATTTGTACAAGTGCCCTGCTGATCCTTCATTGATTTCAGTTTCCTCTGACAAACCTTTTAAGCTCTAGGTATCTACTAGAATCATTTCCTCAGATAAGGATAGTCAAGCTATGGGGCAGTTGGGTAAAAAAGTATATACTACCGCCACCTTGTCTTTTAAGGTAATTAATTACCAAACCCACATGACCATGTATGTTTTAGTCTTTCTTTGTTAGATAGCTTCAGTAGTCTCTGACCTTCCTGATTCTGCTGGGAAGGCTTCAGCTGCTTCCCTCCTTGGATCTACTTCCCAGGTCACCTGTCACTCTATGTAATACAGCTGTGATGCTGCTGGTGCCTCTCCCAGGCGCTGCTGTTTCTGTTCTGTGATGAGGTATTATTCTTTGCTACATCTACAGGCTTTACCTGATGATGTAAAATCCAAGCTTTTGGATGCCCCTCTGGATAATGACAATCTCTTGGGGACAGCTGTGGCTGACCTGTTTAAGTCTCTTCAGGATAAGGGTAAGGTCCTGCAGGAACACAGACATATATTTTTGTCTCTGCTAACTCCAAATTCAAGAGGTGTTCTAAGTCTGCATTTGTCTGCAGACAGACTTGCCCACCTCCCAAGGGTAAGAAGGGATCTAGATGTATTCTTTTTGCTAAATCCACTCAAACTCCTTTGTTTCAAAAGCCTTCTTTTCAGGACAAGCTTGTCTGCATTTAACATTTGGCCTTCTCTTCCCCTCGGCCTGGTCCATAGCCTTCCCGGGAACAACTTTCTCATTTCCCAGAGGTTTTGCAGTCCTTTTTGGATCAGGGTACCATTCAACATGTTCCACACTCCCAATTGGGAATGGAGTTTTACTCCAGAATGTATTTGGTTCCTCGAAAGGAGGGTACCTGGAGACCTTTTCTGGATCTTTCTTTGCTCAACATTTTTCTCAAGGTCCCTTCTTTGCGATGCTGTCTCTTCAGACCTCATTTCCTCTTGTTCTCCCGTGGCCTTCTTGGTTTCCCTGGACCTCGAGAATGCCTGCCTTCACATCCCTGTTCACCCTCTGTTGAGGAAATTTTACGTTTCTCTATTTCTTCGTCTCATTTTCAATTCTCTGTTTTGCCCTTTGGCCTTTCTACTGCTCCATTGCCTTTTGCAGACTTCGGGGAAATCTGTATCCCTTGAGCTGGGTGACCTACTTTTTCTAGCAGTCTGTTGTTGGATCTCCACTTTACCCCTTGTCTTTTGCAAAGTCTGGGGTTCATCATAAACCTCAAGAAATCTGTTATAACGCCGTCCCTGGATCATATTTTCCTGGGGTGCTGGCTTCAGACTCTTCCCATATTGGCTTCTCTTCCTGCTCCAAAGGACTTATTTCTGACATCCTTTTTCCAGTCTCTCTTTCTGTTCATTGTTACATCCTGGGAGTTTCTAAGGGTTCTGGGGTTTATGGCCTCCACTCTTCCCATGCTTCTTTTCACCAGGCTGCGTATGAGAAAGCTATGGTGGTACCTCAAATTAGAGTGGCTTCATTATTGCCGCTCTCTGGAGTCCTCTGTTCTTCTTGTATCAAACTCTAGTTTCAGTGGTGGATTCAGCAAGTCTCTCTCAAACCAGGGCTTCCCATCCAGACCCCAATTCTGCCTCAAAAACTATACATGGGTGCCTCAGACTCATAGTGGGGGTCTGTCTTGTGGCCCTCTAAAGGTCAGGTTCTCTGGCCTCCTCATCAGAGGGCAGATCATATCAACATAAAAAAGATGAGTGCTCTGCAGGCTTGTCATCCTCTTTTCCACCACTGCCCCCTCAGATATCATCTTATGATGCTGTGATGCATATTTATAAAGAGGTGTAGTTTAAGCTTGTTGTATTTTTTTTTTATTCTGGTACTATATAAACTGTATATGCTTGTCGGTGGTTTGAGTTATCATTGTGGCATATTCCGTTTGATGGAATTTTGAAAATATCTGCTAGAAAACTTGCATATATAATCAATCCTTCTGTGTCATTATTTTAGTGATTCAGAATACCTTCAGTTTTGCTGTCTTTTATCTGTTTGTTTTCTGATTGCTTTTCCCTAGATGAAGATGAGAAGAAAGCAAAAAGGAAGAAAAAACAGAAACACAAAAAGTTAAGTAATTTACATTCAAAATGTTAAATTTTTCATGCCAAAGTTATTTTTTTGTCTCAGACTTTATTATCCATGATTGCATAGTATTTCAGCTTTTATATTTTTATGTATTTCTTGAATTAAGTATTCTTCTTCTTCTTTTGGCTTTTTCCTCGTTTAGGAGTCGCCACAGCAGATCACATGACCGCTCGTGATTGGCAGTGGAGATTTTATGGTGTCGAGTTGCCAGCCCAGCACCCAACCTTCCACGGAAGGCACACACACTCATGCACTCACTCACGCCTAGGGCCAATTTAGAGTGTCCAATCCACCTACAGCATGTCTTTGGGATGTGGGAGGAAACCGGAGCACCCGGAGGAAACCCACGCGACCACAGGGAGGACATGCAGACTTTGCACAGAAGGCACCCCAGCCGAGGATTGAACCGGAGAACCTCTTGCTGTGCAGCAACAACGCTAACTGCTGCACCACCGTGGCCGCCCTATATTTCTTGAATTAAGTATCAATGTGGAAAATGCCATTTTTGGCTGTGTGTGGTCATTTTCCCATTTTTTCCTACATGGGGTCAGGGTCACCTCTCTCAGTATAGTGCCACTCTCCAGTCTTCTTCAGTAGTGGTACATGACTGCTGCAGGTCTCTCACCCAGTCCATCTTTCAGTTGGCTGGACATCCTCTCTCTCTTGCCTTCTTCCTGTCTTGCCAAAATCTTCACCTTATAGTCCTCTGCTTTCCTGAAAATGTGACAGAACCACATAAGCTGTTCTCTTTTGACCTTCTAAGTAATTGGAACTATTTTGGCTTCTGTTCTGCAGTGTGCATCCTACCACCCGTTTCTGGCACTTTGTCTCCATCACCTCTAGTTTCCTCAGCTGCTCTGCTTTCACTGCCCAGGTTACTGTGCCATAATGAAGAACTTATTGCACCACTGTTTTGTACATCTTAGCGTTCAGCTTCTTTGGCATTCTCCTGTCACAATACCCCTGCCAGTCTGTGCCAGTTGGCTACAGCATCTGCGATTTTAGCTTTGCCCTCCTCATTCAGACTTCCATTCTCATCAACCCACTCTTCTAGATACTTGAAGCTATTGACCTGTTTCACTTGTTTCCCTTCTCAGTTTTCACTTTATTATGATTTTTATTGTGTGTTGTATCTGTTTCTATAATGTGTTAAGTATGTTTGTATGAAAATATATGTGCACATGCACACACAAACCCATGTATATATACCATGTTCTTCATGTTTCACTGTTGCAGTCATTACATTTGGGTTACCTGCTTGCAGGTAGCCCTCAGCCAGCCTGATTATCAAAGTCTTGGGTCCTGCATCGGTTGCTGTCTCTTCTTCCATGATGTCAGGTAGTCAGGGGTATAAAGCATGCAGCCAATGCCATTACATCAGTCTTTCTTGCCGTGCAGTGCCCAAAGCAGAAGCAGTTTGCAAGTATCAGTCGACCGACTCCTGAAATTATCGTTTTTGAGTTTCAGAACCGAAGTCTTCAAAAAAGTTAAGTACCCCATTGGGATCCTTTTTCTTGCTCTTAACCGATGTCAGTAAAAGTTAACAATTGTATTACTTGTGGAAAGAAAATACCTCATAAAGATTTTAATTCGTACTGCATTCCTTGCTTAGGCCCAGACCACGAAGTCCCTCGCTTTTGGTTTTGTGCCTTATTCAATTATCAAACTGTTCGCCGTCTGTTCATTTTCGCATCAAACTATTTCAGTACTCTGTTTGTTTAATTATCCAGAAATGGCTTCGGTAGGCCATCCGACTACCGACATTCCGAAAAAATGTAAAGATAAAGACAGAGACAGACCGCATAGGTCCAAAGCTGCTGACGATGCTTCCGTTAAGCTAGTCACCAGTTCGCCAGTACTCAGTGAGGTGCTTTCGCAGCCCCTGATACCCACTACTTCTGATTCGCAGGCCTCTACTGAGACCCATTTGGAGTCCAGTATGCTGCGAGATGCTTCAACTATGGAACCCGCGGATGTCTCTACCTTGGATGGGTCTGGAGCCGCTGTGCAGGCACCGGATTCTGAGGGTGTATTCAGGCCTACGGACTTGCATATTAAATTGACGCCTCCTTCATTACTTAGACCTAAATCTTGATCCATGTCTAAAAAAATGACGCCTAGGCCACATGCTCAGGCCTCTATGTCTAAAAAACTAATGAGAAGAATGGCTGAAGATCCAATAACTCTAATCAGGGGTAGCCAACCCCCCCTTTCTAAGACTGAAGTTGATTATGAATCTTCTGATCAGGATTCTGTTTTTTCTGACTCTTCTGATGATCTGGATTTGCCCCTGCCTACTTATGAGGATTCTGATGCAGAGTACTATGTTCCCTCTCCTTCCCCTCCTGAGGATTTTTCTTTTCGGGAACAGTACATACTCTAAGGGAGCATTTCCACTGGGAAAGCCAGGATTTTTCTGATTCAAAAAAGAGGCTTAGGGATTTCCTTCTCCTACCTCAGCATAGGCCTTCAGCTATTCCTCCTGTACTAGACATTGTTGATGATGCTTTCTCGGAATCTAGTTTGGCCCCTGATACCCTTCTGCAACCTTGGCCATTAGGGCTTTATACTGCCATTTTCATATGTTAAAATATCAGCAACATGTTATTGGACTGCTTAAATAGAAAATGATGATGATTCCTGACTGTGTGGAAAATAAAGAGTTACAGGATTTAATGCGTTTTGCTGAACAAGTTGGAAAACATACTTTGCAATGTGGTTTTGATTCATTAGAGGCCTCTTGCAGGGCTGCTGTTACTGTGTCTGTGCTCAGAAGGCATGCTTGGCTTAAGGAGCAGTCTTTGCCTGATCATGTTAAAGCTCCATTAAATCAGGACCTCCTGTTTGGCAGCAAGGCTGAGGAAGTTCTTAAAAAGATGGAAGATAAAGCTAAATCTATGCAAACTGTTAAAAGATTTTTTTACAAGTTCAGCCTCCAAGATTTAGTAGGCATTGGCCCTCCAAGAATTGGTCCTTTCCAGCCCCTTCCAGGTCTTCTCATGCCAAACCCAGACTCAGCAAAAACTCCAGGTTTCAGTCCCAGTGGACTCACAGAACTAAGGAGTGGGGGGCCTCCACTTCCAAGTCTGGGAATAATAAGACACCCCCTATGGGTAAACTGTCTCAGTGACTTCCTTTTAAAATTTCCAAGCACTTATCAAATGACTGCCCCTTTGGGGGGAAAGATTGCTCTTCATGCAAAGAATTGGGAACTCATTACCCAGGACAAATGGCTTTTAAATATAGTGTCCCAGCGATACAGATTTCACTTCCACATGTTGCCAACACCAAGTGGGTGGCCGGACCTACCCCCAAATCAGTGGGCAGAGGCCCAAAAACAAGTACTTTCTCTCTTAAGCATGGAGGCTATTCAGCTGGTACCAAAAGAGGAAAAGGGACAAGCATTTCCACTGGGAAAGCCAGGATTTTTCTGATTCAAAAAAGAGGCTTAGGGATTTCCTTCTCCTACCTCAGCATAGGACTTTAGCTATTCCTCCTGTACTAGACATTGTTGATGATGCTTTTTCGGAATCTAGTTTGGCCCCTGATACCCTGCCTCCTGTTCCCAGAAAACCTGATGGATACTACAGGGTCCCCGAGTCCCACAAGTTCCTTTTTAAAAATCCTGTTGCAGATCCAGAGACTATTTCACAGAGGCCCAAGGGCATTAAGGCTTCTACTGCTAAAAATCCTACCCCTTCTGATAGAGACTCCAGGACGCTGGATAGATGGGGTAAGAAGGTTTGCACTTCTGCAACCCCAAGTTTCAGTCCCAGGGAACACACACAAGTAAGCATTGGGGGCCTCCACTTCCAAATCTGGGAATAATAAGACTCCCCCCTATCCTAAACTGTCTCAATGACTTCCTTTTAAAATTTCCAAGCACTTATCAACTGACTGCCCCTTTGGGGGGAAACATTGCTCTTCATGCAAAGAATTGGGAGCTCATTACCCAGGACAAATGGGACTTAAATATAGTGTCCCAGGGATACAGATTTTACTTCCACACGTTGCCAACACCAAGCGGGTGGTCGGACCTACCCCCAAATCAGTGGGCAGAGGCCCAAAAACAAGTACTTTCTCTCTTAAGCATGGAGGCTATTCATCTGGTACCAGAAGAGGAAAAGGGACAAGGTTTCTACTCTAGACTTTTCCTGGTACCCAGAAAAGACCATTCATGGCATCCTATCCTGGACCTGTCTACTCTAAACACCTTTTTGGAGATTCCAAAATTCAAGATGCTGACGCTTCACTAATTACTTCCTATGCTAGGCAAAGATGCCTGGTTGGCAACACGAGATTTAAAAGAAGTATACCTGCACATCCCAATCAGGGTATCTTGCAGAAGATACCTACGCTTCAAAGCAGGCCACACTCACTGTCAGTTTTCTGCACTGCTCTTTGGCTTCTCTGCTGCGCCCAGGGTATTCACAAAGTGCCTAGCTCCAGTTATTGCATTTTGCAGGCAAATTAATATTCAAATATCCCCATACCTGGACGATTGTCTAATTCAGGCAGAAAGCCAGTGCATACTTTTGAATCATCTGGCCTTTGTAAAAAGGGTTCTAACTTGTCTAGGGTACACCATAAACGAAAAGAAATCACACATGGTACCCTGTCAACAATTTATATTCCTGGGAACAAGCTTGAATACAACTTCCCAGATGGCTTACTTCGCTCCAGAAAAGCAAATTCAGTTGACAACCTACTTCAGACAAGTGGCCACAAAAACCCTGCTATCTGCAAGACAAATACTGCAAGCCTTAGGGTTCATGGCATCCTGCATTCTTATAATTCCATATGCAAGACTGCATATGAGGAAACTACAGTGGTATCTAAAAAGCCTATGGTGTCACCATTGTCAAGACCTTGAAACAATGATTCCTATCGTACCTTGCCTACGCCTAGAGTTCCTTTGGTGGGCAGAGGCCTGCCACCAAAACAAGGGACTCTCTTTCACACCACCCCCTGCCGCCCAAACCCTAACAACAGATGCATCAGACTATGCATGGGGGGGGGGGGCTCACCTGGCAGGGAAGTGCATTCAGGGCAAATGGAACCCACGTCAAATGCACCTGCATGTCAATCAAAAAAAAAAATGTTAGCTGTACAGAATGCTCTGATAGCCTTCAAGGACCACATTCTTCCAGGACAACTAATGGTAAAGACGGACACCACCACTGTTATGTGTCACATAAACAAGCAGGGATGTTACACTTTCTTACTGATGTTGCACATTCTTACCCCCCCTGCAGACTAGCCATGGCATTGTGGAACACAGCCTTGAGCTACCAAGTGCACCTACAAGCTCAAATCCTGCCAGGAAAATTAAATACACTGGCAGATGGGCTAAGCAGAAACCTCATGGACCCACACGAGTGGAAACTGGAACCAAGGATTTTCAACATGTTGACACGCGAATGGGAGAGCCCAGATATAGACCTGTTTGCCTCTCCCCAGAACTACCAATTGGACAAATTTTGCACAAGGACTCCCCACAAACAAGCCTGGAAAGTGGATGCTCTGTCCTTCAGCTGGAAAAAAAACTGTCAGTCTATGGCCCCCCCCCCCCCCGCCTCTGCTCTCCAAAGTACTACTAAAAATCAAACAGGACAAACCAAGGATGATTTTGATTGCTCCAGACTGGCCACACCAACACTGGTACCCCCTCCTGCATAGTGTTCATGGTTATCTTCATGGCACGTGTCTCAGAATCCTTCCCTGCTGACTCAGCAGGAGAACCAGATTCTGCACCCTCAGCTTCCAACACTGAACCTTGCAGCCTGGCTAATTACTTAATCTCTCCTTTACCATCCCTCAGCAAACCTGTGATGGATATTATTTTAGAGGCAAGGAGGCCTAGTACTAGAAAATCTTATGCTGAAAAATGGAAAAGATTCTGTGCCTGGAACCAGTCTCAAGGAATGAGCACAGCAGCGTCCAATTTACCTCAGATTTTACAATACTTAACTGAGATGCTTCACAAGGGCCTGTCTTTTTCCTCCATTAAAATCCACGCCTCTGCAATTTATGCTCATTATAACACAGAACCTCCCCTCTTCTCTCATCCACTGCTCAAGCAGTTCCTCAGAGGGGCCAGAAATTTGAGACCACCCAGGAGAGCTCCAACCCCAGCCTAGGACCTTAACTTTGTCTTGGAGAAACTCACTCTACCTCTTTTCGAGCCAGCTGCTACTGCAGACGTAAAATTTCTTTCTTGGAAAACAGCTTTCCTTTTAGCAATCACTTCAGCTAGAAGCGTATCTGAATTACAGGCCCTTATGGCAGTGGAGCCTTTCATCATCTTTCATGCGGACAGGGTGTCCCTCAGAACGAATCCATCCTTCATGCCCAAGGTGGTATCCAGTGTGGCTCTTAATCAGTCCATTCATTTGCCAAACTTCTTTCCCAATCCACAGAATAAAGGGGAACGGATACTGCATTCCTTAGATGTACACAGACAACTTAGATTCTACTTGGACAGGACTAAACCTCAAAGGAAATCTGAACAACTGCTGGTAGCATTTGCTGCAGAGGCAGAGGGGAAGGCTATTTCAAAGCAAACCATTTCCAAGTGGATAAACCATTGCATTCATTTCTGCTATAAGCACCATGGAAAACTTGTCCCCCAGAGGATCGGACCTCAACCCACCAGGGCTGCATCTACCTCTACAGCCTTTCTCAGAGGTGTCCCTACCCAGGACATCCTAGAAGCTGCTACCTGGACTTCTGTACGTACTTTCACCAAGCATTATCATTTTCAAATTTTTCTCTAAATCCAGAGCTGGCTTTGCCACTGCAGTCTCAGGGCCTTATAGCTGGCCCTAATGCTATCTAAATTCCTCCTCCCAATCATAGCTTTGGGAATCTACCCAAATGTAATGACTGCAACAGTGAAACATGAAGAACGTAGTACACTTACCATAAATGTAGATGTTCGAGTGTATTCACTGTTGCAGTCCTGGTTACCCTCCCTCCAGCCCCCTAACTTCTTTTGGCTATACCTCTACTTTCCTTTACTATGCTTAAAAGCCTTTTTGGTGTGTATGCTTTTTTGTTGGAGATATATCTTTGAGCTTTTATGTTTAATTGCTTCCCATTAGGGGGGCACCTGACATCTGGGGCAAGAAAAACGGATGTAATGGCGTCTGTTGCATGTTTTATACCCCTGACGATCTGACATCATGGAAGAAGGGACAGCAACCGACGCAGGATGCAAGACTTTGTTAATCAGGCCAACTGAGGGATTCCTGAAAGCAGATAACCCAAATGTAATGACTGCAACAGTGAATACACTTGGAACATCTACATTTATAGTAAGTGTACACAACTGTACTTTCGCATGAGTGCCAGTTGGCTGCTACCTGAATTTTCGTTTCCGAATTGAAGTTGAAGTCTTCTAATGGTAAGTACCCCATTGGGGATCCTTTTTTCTTTCACTAACCAATATCAGAAAAAGTTAATAATTGTCTCGCCTGTGGAAAGCAAATAGCACACCGAGACTTCCACTTTTACTACGTCACTTGCCTAGGCCCAGACCACTAAGTCCCCGTTGTCGCTTCTGTGCTTTGTTTAAAGCCAGAACTATCTGTCTTCGGGCCCTTATTGTAGCCAGATATTTTCATTTACAGTCCTCGAATTCTGATATGGCTTCGATAAGCCATCAGACAGCAGATCTTCCAAAAAAATGTAAAGATAAAATCAGAGACAGACCGCAGGTCCAGACCTTCCAACGATGTTTTCGTTAAGCTAGTCATCAGGTACTCAGTGAGGTGCTTTCGCAGCCCTTGATGCCCGCTTCAAGTTGATTTGCAGGAAGCTACCGAGACCCTTTCGGAGTCCGTTATGCAGAAAAACTCTTCTTCGTCTAAGGATCCTGCAGTGGCCGCTACCTTGGATGAGTCTGGAGCCGCTGAGCAGGCACCGGCTTCTGAGGAAGTCCTTCACACCTCCGAATCTTAACACAAACCGACATATTTTTTGTGATTGCCGTTCTTTCAAATACAACCAAGTTCCTTAGGCCCAGGGTTAGAACCACACCCAAGAAACCAACTACCCACTCTCAGGCACCTGCTACCCTGCCTCACTCTCAAATGTTTAAAATGGTAGTAGACCTTATCATGCTGATCAGGGGAAGCCAAGCTACCTCTTCAAAAAGGAAAAGAGATCTGTCCCCAGTAGTTTTGTCTGAACAAGAGTCAGATGCATCTGACTATGAAGACATGTAGACCATCTCCACTTATGAGGATTCTGATGCAGAGGAATCCATTCCTTCAGCCTCTTCCCATAAAGGATTTTTCCTTTGGGGAAACCCTGTATACTTTAAGGGAGCATTTCCACTGGGAGAGTCAGGACTACCCTCAGTTTAAAAAGAGACTCAGGGAATTCCTACATCTTCTGCAAGACAGACCCTTAGCCATCCACCCAGTCCTGGATGTGGTGGATGATGTTTTCCTTGTATCCAGCTTGTCTCCTGACACCCTCCCTCCTGCTCCCAGAACACCAGGCAGGTACTGCAGAGTCCCTGACTTTCACAGATATCTTTTTAAAAATCCAACAGCTGACCCTGAGGTAATTTCTTAAGGCCAAAAGGGATTAAAGCAACCTCTGCTAAGAATCCCACCCCCTCAGACGGGGGTTCCTAAGCATTACACAGATTGGGTATAAAAGTGTACACCTCAGCTACTCTTGGTATCAGGGCACTAAATTGTCAATTCCATCTGCTTAAATATCACCAATATACCTTGGAACTCCTTAAACAAAAAATGTCCTCCTTTCCTGCTTGGGCAGAATCTAACGATTTACAAGACTTAATGCATTCTTCAAGTCAAGTAACTAAACACACCTTGCACTGTGGTTTTTATGCCCTAGAAGCTTCTTGCAGGGCAGCAGTCACTGGGTCTGTCACTAGAAGACACGCATGGCTTAAGAAATAACCCCTGCCAGACCATGTGTCAAATCTAAATAGTTGGATGCATCCTTGCACAAAGTTAACTTATTTGACACTAAGGCAGAAGAGGTCTTTAAAAAGATGGAAGAAAAAGCAAAATCTATGCAAACAGTTAAAGATTTCTTACAGGTCCAGCCCCCTAGATTCTGCAGGCGGGTTCCCTCCAAGCATCCTTTCCTGCTCTGAGTAAACAGGCCCAGCCTAAGACTCATGGAAATAGACCCCCCCCCCCTCCAGACAGCAGCCCCATGGAATGCAGAGATCTAAGCAGTGGACTACCTCCACTTCAAGACCAGGGAGTTCTAAGCCATCCCTTATGGTAAGAACTCACAGTGACTCACCTCCTTCCGACCTCCCCTCTGCCCACCTTCACTTACCCTGGGCCACCATTACCAAGGATCAATGGGCTCTGAACTTTGTGTCTCATGGATACAAATTCTCCTTCCACACCCTTCCAACCCCAAAAGGGTTCCCAGATCTACTGCCAAATCAGTGGGCAGAGGCTCAAAAGCAAATACATTCCCTGCTCTCTTTGAGGGCAGTAGAGCACGTTCCTGCAGAACAGATAGGCCAAGGCTTCTACTCCAGACTTTTTCTGGTGCCCAGAAAAGAGGGCACCTGGCACCCCATCCTCAATCTATCCTAAACACCTTCCTGGTGATCCCAAAATTCAAAATGTTCACCCTCCAGCAGCTGCTATCCATGCTCTCCAAGGACGCTTGGCTCGCCACCCTCGATCTAAAAGAGGCCTACCTCCTCATTCATATCAGGGAGTCATGCAGAAAATAGCTCCGTTTCAGGGCAGGATCTCAACACTTTCATTTCTCTGCATTTCTCTTTGGCTTAATACTGCTCACAGAGTTTTCACAAAATGCCTGACTCCGGCCATTGCCTTTTGCAGACAAAGAAATATTCAAATTTACTCCTACTTAGATGACTGCCTTATTCAGGCAGACAGCCAGGAAAAGCTGCTCAAACACCTGGCCTTTGTAAAGAGCCTACTAACCTCCCTAGGGTACAAAATCAATGAAAAGAAATCAAAACGGGTGCCCACCCAAAGAATTATCTTCCTGGGAGCAAGTCTGGTCACAGCATCCCAGATGGCATACCTTACACCAGAGAAACAAATTTTCCTGTCAGCCTACGTCTCTCAACTGGCCACCAGGCCCCAGCTTTCTGCAAGGAAAATCCTGCAAGCTCTGGGGTTCATGATATCTTGCATACTCATCATTCCATATGCAAGACTGCATATGAGGAAACTTCAGTGGTACCTAAAGAGCCTTTAGTTTCAACACACTCAAGACCTGGAAAGTCTTCTACCTATAATTCCTTGCCTCAGAAAATAATTTCTTTAGTGGGCAGCAGCATGCTCCCACAGCAAGGGACTGCCCTTCTTCCCACACCCTGCCACACAGACCCTCACCACAGATGCATCAGACTACGCCTGGGGTGCACACCTGGACAGTAGATGCATACAGGTCCAATAGAGCTCACAGCAAATCCCCTTGCACATCAATCAAAAAGAGATGATGGCTGCATAGCATGCCTTGATAGCTTTCAAACCCCTTCTCTCTCCCCAGGGGTTCTCCTGATCAAAACAGACAACACCACTGTGATGTGGTACATCAGCAAGCAGAGAGGGATTCACTCATACCCTCTATGCAGGCTGGCCATGACCCTTTGGCTCAACAGCCTCTTCCATGCAAATACACCTGTTAGCACAATACCTACCAGGCTCTCTCAGCTCCCTGGCAGACCAATTAAGTAGAAACCTTTTTGACCCACACGAGTTACAGCTCAAAAGAAGTACCTTCTTCCTAATAACTCAGAAGTGGGGAACCCTGGAGGTCGACCTCTTTGCCTCCCACACCAACCATCAGCTCAGCAAATTCTGCACCAAGGAGCATCACTGCATGGCTTGGAAAGTGAATGCCCTGTTCTTCCCCTGGGCCAGCCTCTCGGTCTGTGACTTTCCTCCCCTACCTTTCATCCCCAGGATACTGCTCAAAATAAGGGAGGAAAAAACAAAGACCATTCTTATAGCTCCAGACTGGCCCCGACAGCACTGGTACCCCTTGCTGCACAGCCTGTCCTCGCTGCCTCCATGGCATCTTCCTCAGATTCCAAACCTCCTAACCCAGAAGGAAGGGGAATTCATGCATCCCCAATTGCAGACGCTCATGTTGGCAGCTTAGCTTATTACCTAACCCCGAACCAATCTGCCATCCTCAATAAACAGGTTCTGGATGTTATCCATGAGGCAAGATGCCCTAGCACCAGAAAGTCTTATGCAGATAAATGGAAAAGGTTCTGCACCTGAATCCAGGCTAAGGGGGCCAGTACGGCACAACCCTCCGTCCCTCTCATTCTGGATTACTTAGCTGACCTACTACGCAGTGGTCTCTTTTTCTCCTTTATAAAAATTCATGCCTCTGCTAATTCTGCTCATTTTCCCACTGAGCAGCCCCTTTTCTCACACCCTTTGATCAAACAGTTACTCAGAGGGGCTAGCAACTTGAGGCCCCCCAGAATGGCACCAACACCAGCTTGGGACCTTAACTTTGGCTTGGAAAACCTCACCCTGCCTCTTTTCAAACCAGCTTCTTGTGCAGAGCTAAAATTTCTCTCCTGGAAGAAAGCCTTCCTTCTGGCCATCACTTCCGCTACAAGAGTCACTGAGCTGCAAGCACTCATGGCTGTGGAACCCTTCATCTTCCATGCAGACCGGTTATTCCTCAGAACTAACCCATCCTTCATGCCCAAGGTGATGTCCAGTGTGGGTCTCAACCAATCCATTAATTTGCCCACCTTCTTTCCTAATCCCAAGAACAAGGGGGAAAGGATTCTTCACTCTCTAGATGTGCACAGACAGCTCAGATACTGTCTGGACAGGACTAAACCCTTCAGAAAGTCTGATCAATTGCTGGTTAGCTTTGCTACACAGGGGCAGAAGGCAAAGCCATATCCAAGCAAACCATTTCCAAATGGATAGCACACTGCATCCATTTCTGCTACAAACAACATGGTAAGCCTCCCCCAAGGGCGTCAGGACGCACTCCACCAGAGCCGCCTCCACCTCCGCAGCTTTCCTCAGAGGAGTCTCCACCATGGACAATCCCGGAGGCTGCCACCTGGACATCTGTTCACATTTTTACCTAGCATTACCACCTGCCTCTCTTCTCAACATCTAGGGCAGGGTTTGCCTCTGCAGTGTTGCAGGGCATCCTAGCCAGCTCCATAGCTTCCTTGACTGCCTCCACCCATTTCCTCAGCTTTGGGAATCTACTCAAATGTGATGACTGCAACAGTGAATCACGAAGAACATAGTACAGTTGTGTACACTTACCATAAATGTAGATGTTCGAGTGTATTCACTGTTGCAGTCTGGTTTCCCTCCCTCCATCCCCCTTTTTTCTCCTTTTATTACCATTCTTCCTTGTTGTTCTCCTTTCCTTACAAGGGACATATTGGTATTTATTTTCCACTGGTGAGATTATTCCGCCAGAACCTGGCCTCCTACTTTGAGGGCTCCTGACAGGTTAGGGCAAGAAAAACTGATGTAATGGCATCGCCTGCCTTACTTTATACCACTGACGACCTGATATCAGTCCTCAAGCGACAGCAACCAATGCAGAAATATTAAGTGAAAAAATGAAAGGAAACACCCACCAGGGCAGTAACAACATACAAATGGAGTACGGCCACCAAAAGATGCAAACTTTTCCACAAAAAGCCACACTGTGTGGAAAACTGAGTCCAAATAATGAAAACTGAATCTCGTAGTTAAACTAGAACAAACAATTTATTCCAAAGTAAAACGACTAAGCGCTTTCGCCAGCAATCTGGCTTCATCAGAGTCGTTTGAACTACGTTACAATAAACCATATATACTCTCAACTCAAAGCTCATTGGATCAATCCAAGTAGCACACACCCATAAAACATCCTTTTCTAAAAAACTTGGTAGTTGACATAACAACTATATACAAAATACCTTATACACATAAATAACAAAAGTCATCGTCAATGGTGATATTGTATCCATAAGATTCTAAATTGATATTGTCAAATTTCACAATAAAAACATTCTGTGTATACATAAATCATAATACATAAAGCATAATGTAAATCCCCCCCCACCCCCCCCCCCACACACTCAACCAGCTAAATAAGACACTAATATCATAATACTAACACACCATATAAATTGATACTTGTGTGTGCAACAATCAACAATACAAAGCGCTTAGTCGTTTTACTTTGGAATAAATTGTTTGTTCTAGTTTAACTACGAGATTCAGTTTTCATTATTTGGACTCAGTTTTCCACACAGTGTGGCTTTTTGTGGAAAAGTTTGCATCTTTTGGTGGCCGTACTCCATTCAGAAATATTAAGTCTCTGGTGTTCGGGCCGGCCTGGGCCACCCTGGCAGGGATAACCCAAATGTGTTGACTGCAACAGTGAATACACTCGAACATCTATATTTATGTTGTGTACACAACTGTACTTTGTCATTTCTTAAGCAGAAAACTTGAGAGGTATACTACTGTCTGTCTGACAGAGTTCACAAAGTGCTTTACTAGCTTTTAAAGCCTGTAAAATACTTTGTACTCCTCCACTTTTTCTCTCTCTCTCTCTCTCTTTTTCTTATTTTTTTAATTGGTAGTACATGGAGCAGCTAAAGCTGCTTATACTCAAAGAATTCTAATTGGGCCTATGATCGTAACTGTCTGTTGTGTTCCCAGCATGGATGCCATGATTCATGTCTTGAGTTTCGCTCTTGAGGTGAATTTCTTGGCATCAGTGCCTCAAGCACATAAGCTGTTTATGATTGGAGACCCTGCTGTGGAATGGATTCCACATCCACATAAAACAACGTTTATCCCTGTCCATTTTCAAGTGTAGCTTAGATCTTTTTCAAGTGAAAAAGAGATGTTTGGGGGTTGCAGGGAGAGAAAGCAGCACAAACTACCTTGTGGGTGTAAGTAACAAAAGGAAAAAGTTACTGTGCAAGAAATGATATATGATGATGATCAGATGTTAAATAAAAATAGCATCCGGCAAAGGTTTAGGGAATTTTAACAAAATTATTGCATGACAGCAGTGGTAGAACTAAGACTACGGTATAGGATTAGAAGAACTTGCCCAGATGCCAGATGCACATTAGATCCAGTAGATAATGACAAACTTAATACTGTTCAGCCAAAGACGGAAATTTAGAGAGTAACTTTCAGAAAGCAACTATAAAAATGGTTCTGGTCATTTTCCAGTAATGTTTTACAAATTGGGGGGACTTGCATAATGCACGCAAGAATTCAGTCTTAAAAAAAAAAAAAAAAAAAAAAAACACTTGCATGAGATGATGATGATGAAAATGTGATGGTGGTAAGTTTGCCAGAAGAAAAGATGCATGAAGGACTCCATTAACTACAAGCCAATTTCCCCAATAATTAAAGGCATTAAACTATTAACCAAAACCCTAGCCTCAAAACTGAATAGGTTCATATGTGTTTACTAGGCTAATGACCATAAGGGCCTTTTAAGCCTACCATTCATCTGGTACCCTTAATAAGTGTAAGCAGGAGCTTGAGAGATGAAACATTTATGTTCCCCATCCAGTTTTCCAGGTTACACTTGAATTGGGTTAGGGGGGAAATCTGCTTCACGTGGATGGGGAGCCTATTCCAGAGAAGGAGCCGTCTCTGGGATGCATACCTGTCTGTCCAGCAGGTCTTGTTTGTATCACAGGCAGGGTTTAAACCTTTAGAATGGATAATTCTGGCGCTGTTTGTTTTGCGGATATGCAGGAGGTCCACTGACGCTTTGTGTGCCACTCCAGGTGTAGATCTCCTCTCAACAGCCTTTAGGAGACAGAATACAGGGATAGGACCTTGAGGTTGTCTGCACAGGACATATTACTTACAATCCTGTATGCTTGTAGTGAGGAACCTGTGTGGATGTTCCAGTTGTTGTATGTGCCAGGTTGGGTACATATCAAAGGGTCATTGTACTCAGTGATAGGCCTGATGAATGCTGAATACAGTGGAGCAATGACTTCCTTGGATGTAGATGCCATACATTTGTTTATAAGTTGTACAACATAAAATGATTTTCTCACTACTGTAGACACATGATGGTCAACGGCTAGATTACTGTCTATGCCTCTAAGTCTCTGACTACAATTCTTAGTAGTATGTTATCAATGTGATCATTACCAGGGGTGGATGACTTCCAGAGTGATACTATTTTGCATTTCTTGTCATTTAGTTTTAGTCCATGGCTCTGACACCAAGTATTTGTCTGTGTCAGCCCTTCCTGGAGAGCATTTTTGTCAGTGGTGGATTTAGTAACAGCTCCTAATTTACAATCATCTGCAAATTAAGTCAGCCAGAGTACATTGACATTGACCTTGACTTAGAGAAGTAAATGCCAAAAAGGAGCAATCCCAGGACCAATCCCTGAGCCACTCCACTTGTGACTGGCCTGTTTGTATAGGTGGACTCCTCACTTCTAATTTCCTGGGTCCTGTCTGTGAGCCAGATGGCTGTCCTCTTGGTGACAAAAGGGTTTGCACCTAACCTCTTGAGTTTGTCAACAATGCCTGAGTGTGGTTTAATGCAGCCAGTGTGCACTATTTTGAAGTCCAACATGTTAAGTAGGCATGACCTGCCCTTGATGAAACCAAATTGGTTTGGATCCAGTGTCTGGAGGTTTCTTATGTAATTATTGATAATTTCCAGAGAATTATTTTTGAGGCTTTGCATGCGAGACTAGTGATACTTCTGGGTCTGTAGTTTTCAGAGTCTATAGATAGCCCACCTTTGTGCACAGGGATGACTGTTGCTGTTCTCCATTTATGAGGCGCAAAGCCTGTTTCAAGGCTGCAGTTAAATAGCAGTTAGAGAGAGCTTGATCAGTCACATATCATGCTATTTAGAAGGCAACCTGGAATGTTGTCTGGGCCCATGACGCAGTGTTCTTCGCTTTAGAGAGAGAGAATGTGAAGGACCTGTTTCCTAGTGATAGCAGGGGGAGTTATATTTGACGGTATTTGCTTATCTTTGTAGGGTCTTTTTCATAGTGTTAGACATATTTTTTTTGGGTCAGAAATCTCCTAATCAGATTTGGATTCCATGAAAACATTCAAAAGTCTTTTCTGACTCCCTCTCACAAGACTGTTTTTCTTTGGCACCTGCTGGACACCTCAGTATAAAGAACTATCTTTTCTTACACAGGAAAAAATAGACCTATATGTAGACTAATTTCTTGGATTTTCAAATCCGACTTCAGTCACTGAGAGGGAAAACCTCAGGTTTCTTGGTGTCATAGCTTCCATGATTCTCACGATAACCCTTGTGAGACTCCACACGAGAAAGATAACAATGGTATCTGAAATCTCAGGTCCCGGCATTGGAAGCTATTGACTTTTCAAATTCCAGTCGTGGGATTTGTGAAAAGAGAGATCATCTGGTGGAGACCTCAGATTTCTCAAAATCCAGGTCTCCCATTCTCCTATCCTGTTCCAAAGCAGTCGGGCACAACAGACACTTCAAATTTGCCTTGGGGAATAAAAGTGCAGGGTCTTCGGGAGAAAAAAGGCTGACCAAAACACATAAAAGAGATACTACCATTTATAAAAGCTTTCAACTCACTGAATTGTCAGTGTTATTTGCTTTCTCTTAAAGTGTTTACAGGCAATATCATAGTGATGTGGTACATAAAGAAGCAAGGCGGGGGGATGCCAGGTCTGAATCTTCTATGGAGACTAACCATGTTAGCATTGAGATATAGCTTTTCAGTACAGTCTCACTCTACAGGTATCTTACATTTCCTCAGAGCAAAACTGTGTTGCATACAAGCTGAGCAGGACCAGGGCAGACCCTTATGAGTGGAAACTGAATCAGGGGGTCTTCCACTATTTGATTCATCTTTGAGAATTCCTTGAGTGGGCATGTTGCTTCCTCTCTAAACAACTGGCAAAATTATGTTCGAGGACTCCATGCATGAAGGCCTGGAAGACAGATGCCTTTTCTTTTCCTTGGACAGAAGTGTTCTTGTATACTTTTTCACTGAGTTCCAAGGTACTTTGGAGTTTCAGAAGGATTTCTGAAAGATCATGTGGTGACTCCTTTCTGGCCCAGGCAGCAGTGTTTCTCCCTTCGTTTGGAATTGTCCAGGTGCAGTTACCACAAGCTTCTTCACAGACTGGATTTACTCATACAAGATCCTTGATACATCCCATCCCAAACAACTGCAGCTGACTGCCTGTATGATAGGATCATAAATATCTGTTAGGCACCTGTTTTCTGAGGATGTGCAATGAGTATTGAGAGAGGCAAGAAAGCCTGCTACAAGAAAATCAAATTTTAGCAAATGGATAAGGTTTCTTAGTTGGTACCAATAAAAGAACCAGCACCTATTCAGCGGTAGTATTTATCTAGTTTTACAGTTTTTGTTTGAGTTACCATCCTTTTGGCCTGCCTTACTCCTGTATTATTGTCCATTTCAGCAGGTCTGCCCATGGATCCTCTCTTTCAACACATTTTCATGTGGATATGTTTTTGAAAAGTTTCTGCATAGAAGCCTTCCAAAAAACCTGTGGCTTCTCTTTGGGAATCTTACTTTTATATTTAGAAGCCAATACTTGCTGCATTTGAGCAACCTCATCAGGCTGACTTCAGGTTTTTGACATGGAAAACAGTTTTACGCATTTCTCTAACTTCTGCAAGCTCTTATGGTGGATCAACCTTATCTCATTTTCCACAGGGATATGATTTAGAACTAATACATCCTTTGTGCCTAAATTGGTATCTGAGTTTACTTTAAGCCAATTGACCCATCTCCCTGACTTATTTTCAGAACCTAAAATGAAGGAGAAAGGATACTTCATATCTTGGATGTTCACAGGCAGCTCTGGTACCATGTTAAAAAAAAAATCTTTCAGAACTTTTGATCATTTGTTCATTTATTTTGTAGGTGAGAAAGAGGACAACCTGTGTCAAATCAGACCCTTTCCAAATGATTTTCTCGGGCTGTTACCTTTTGTTACTCCCACTACAATGAAACTATTCCAGGCAGGGTCAAGGCTCACTCTACCAGGACCTTGACATTATCTGTGTTTTTTGGAAAGGGTTGGACTCTAGCAGTATTCCAACAGCAGTAACTAGATCCTATGTGTGTATTTTACAAAGCACTACAAACTATATTCATTCTGCAGGTGTAGGACTGTCTTTGCTAGGGCCTTTCTCCAAGGGCTGCTGGACGCTTCCCTTACACCTCCCAGTTCTTTTAAGCTATGGTATTCTACCCATGTATTTAAGGCTACTGCAGCAGTGATCATAAGAAATGTAGTACAGTTGTGTAAGTAAGCTTGCCATAAGAATAGATGTTCGAATGATCACTGCGACAGTAGCAACTCCCTTCCTTCATCCATATTTGTATGTTTTTTATGCCAGGGAGTGGACATGTATTTTTTCTTTTCCTAACAATGTCCTCTCCGGGATTAACTTCCCTTTCAAGAGTCTGCATGCAAACTCTGAAGGACGTGCACCCAAACCTGACTTTTAGTCAGCTGTGCTCAAGCTGACTAACAGTTTAGGCAAGTGTAAAGTGCTCTGAAGCTTTGTAAGCTGCCTAGCTGTTATACCTATGCATGACATAACCTGTATAGCTCAGGTTATTGCAGCAGTGATGATTCAAACTTCTATTGTTATGATAACTTTACTTAACTGTAATTTCCTTATATGGTTAAACATGTATTGGAGTTTTTGCAATTGACTGCGTACTTTTAACTAAAGATGTGGATGCCATAATACAGATGGTGTGAACTGTTTAATTTACTTGGGAAGTTTCAGGGCTGGTTTGTGATGAACAAAAAAACTGCTACTATAAGAATTTGGATGGGACAAGGTAAGGGTTTTTATGGCAGAAATGTAATTGAAATAGCACTGGTATAACATGGTCAGTAAGCCCTGTATGTGTTTGAAGCATGCAGAAGGCCCCATGGCTCACCTTTATAGATGCAGATGTTACAGAATGACTAGTGGAGTTGGATGGTGAGAGATTAATATTGTTTAGTGTTGTATAACTAGATTATAGGAATCTGAATGTTCCTTACACAGTGACTGTAACACATGCTGAATGTTGTGAGGCAGGAATAATAGAGTCAAAAGACCATTAATAGGGAAATTTATTAGTTATACTGCTACCAGAATTGACAGTTGCAGGTTGCCTTACCAGACTTATTTGAGTCAGGAACACTTAAGTAGAACTATAGGAGTCTTAAGGACTCGCAGAAAATTACAGGGGTTGGGGTAGCCCATAGCAGGATTAAATGAGTGAATGGGCTGCTCTCAAGGGGGCCTGGGTTAGAAGGGCACCTGAACATCAAGTAGACTTCAGTGGAAATTCTCAGAGTTGTATGTATATTGTTGTCAAACTGCTTTATGAAAAATATTATGTAATTGACATGCTGTAATGTCCTAAAATATTTAAAAAAAATCACAAATATTAAGCAGCATTAAAACTATTCTTAGAGTAAGTCTACACCTCATTGGCATTGGCTTACTGGGTTCAAGTGTCTATTGTAGTGTGCCATGGGGAGGAAAATAGTATATCGATTGGAAGTAGAATTCTTTCAGAGATTTTGCTGGTAGACAAGTAACCAGTTAGGCAGGAGTTGAAAGACCATTTGTTGACTTACCATTTTGGGGATATCGGTGTTACTTCACGGTGGGAGGTATTGTTAGGGTTCCTTTAATGAGTTCCCTTTAAGGAGATGGAAGCTGACAAGACTGGCCAGGTGATAGTAGACAGAGTACTCTTGCTGCAAGGTGTAAAGGATGTTAAGTGTACTTGTATCTCTAGGATGGAGGGAAGAAGGAATTCAGTTTATTAACACATTAAGTTGGATGGCTGTTGATGGTGAAATCTCTTTGGGTGGAGAGTAGGTCAGAGACACTAGGTACTGATAGGAAGAAGGGGAGTTTCTCCAGCAGAGAGGTAAAGCATCCATTCATTGTATTGCTGAATGGGAGATTGAGCTATTTTCTGTCTGTTAGGCTCGGGAGGAGACACCAGAGATCTGAGCACACAGAATACTGTTAGGTTAGGAAGTGGAGGTGATCACCATTTTCACCTTCCATCTGAGGCGTGGTCTGTGCAAGTCACACCTCTGCCTACCACATATTTTTACTTTGCATATCTGTAGTGTAATGGCAGTGTGAAAAACCTGGAGAGGTGTTGCTCTGTGAATTGGGATTCTGCATAACACGTTCTGCATGGGGTGTAAAGATGATTTAAGTTACTTGCAGTATGTGTATGAAGATCCTGAGTACCAGCTGCAGTTTTTCACAAGTGGCATTGCATATCATTATTCACACTTGAAATTTTGGTTAGTATATGTGCTGTTCTTGTGTGCATGTTCTTCGTGGTTCTCTACATGGTTTGCTACAAGCCTAAGAAATACTTTTACACATCGGAAACTGTGTATATTTGGAGTACTGCATTATATTCTTTCATTAGGACAAAATGCAGACTGCAAACAGATGCAGACAGACTTGCCACACTGTTTCAGCTATCATGCTGTCTTAGAGGAATTGCATAGATAAAAAGATTGCAGAAGGACTTGCTTTTTTTCATTCAGTTGCAGTTAATGATGTCTCCTTTTTCTGTGTTACTTGCTGGTCTGACTTTCTGTAATACAATTTCTAATCAATTTTTTACTGTACTTTTCATCACAGACATGATTTTATTGATTTGTATGTGAGGTTTGAAACATTTCTTGTCTTCACATTGCCTGTGTTCATATGTAGTGTACAATAGTGCATGCAGTTTTTTTCTTGCACTGAAATGTATATTTATATTTTTGCAGTGTGTACTCAGGCTGAGATGTACAACGTGTAATTTGTTCCTTCATGTTTAATGGGAGAGTATGGCAATATATATTTCTCCCAACTTGTGTATAGAGTTTGCAGTTAATATGCTGTGGAAGAGGAACTGTGCTGAAGTACATCATTCATTACTGATGTGAAGTTAATTTCATTATTTTATTTTCAAAAAAAGAAAAATGAAATTGTGCAAATATCCTTATATGCCTCTAAGAACTTATAATTTTTCATAGTAAGATAACTGGCAACATGTAGGTCATTAATGTGACATTTCTGTAGATTATGTACAAATTGTAAAGTAAAAGTTACCAAGAAACAGTGACTTGAGGGAAAAAAATATACTGCTTTGAGTGAAAAATGTGTGTAATGTGGAAGAAGTTTTATTTACATTAGGAGACAAGTATTTCAAAGGAATGAAAGTGAAAGCCATTTGTAGTACTATTAGTAAGTAGTCTTAGCCTGTGCCAGTGGTAGAGAGGAGTTACCCCCTTAACCTTAGCACAGGCAGCCCGAGTTCATTTAGTGGCTTGGGCACTTCAGGCTGTTGGCAGAGAGGAAAAGTATGCCCATTTGTGGGGGTTTATTGAGCGGTGGAACAGGGGCATAAACTATCAGTCCCACAGATGAGGGACAGTATTGCAAGTGCTCATGGGGAGAGGGCCTTTTTGGCCCACCAAGAATGGTAGCACTCAGTGGGGATATGGAAAGGCATACTTGAAAGGTGGAAAGCATAATGGGTCTCCTTGGTAATGTGGGTAGCTCATTTCTTTTAATCCAGAGGGTGTGGTTCTACTAAAGAAAACATGGATACAGTTGCTGTGATGCTGGCCATGACAAAACCATCCCTCTTGGATATTTTGTCTTATGAAGGAATAAATGGACTGGGTTTCACTTTGGTTGATGGGCATGGGGAGAAATTGTTTAGAAAAAAGTAGCAGTCGTTGATATTCACAGGAGTAATGTTTGAAGTAAGAGAGAGGTGTTGTGGAGCAGCATAAGCCATGTTTCTATTTGAGTGCTCATTGTAACCAGTTGTTTGCCATCACTTGTGTGCAATCCAGTGGTAGTATCTTAACCTCTATGGTTTTGATTGAAAAATGTACAGTACTAGTTAAGCAAAATGGCTGCGCTGATTTTTTTTTTTGTTTACTTTAGGAAAAAATCAAAAGAAAAAAAGAAGAAGAAAAGGGGCAAAAAGTCATCCACTGACTCGAGCAGTGAAGAATCTGAAGATGATTATATGCACAGTGATGATCTCTGGGTGGAAAGATCAAGTATGTTCTCCAGGTTACCACTTTTTGACAAGTTTAGCCAAGATATAAGTAAATTATGTCAGTATCCAATCTTCCTTTCACTGCATTGCATATTACCTGTCTAATTGCTATGAAAAAGTAAAATTCAGGATCCACTCATACTAATTTTTTATGTTGGTTGTCCACTTCAAAATGAGACCTCACACAGTGAATCCACTCTGATTCATTGAGTTTCATATGGATGATGTAACAAGTTATAGCCTTGTCCTGACAAAAATATTTATTTAAATGGGGACAAACCCCTCCCAAACCCCCACCTGACCACACCACCCTATATGACAAATTCACAGTTGCACAAACACAAAGAAGGGAGATCTCTCCCAAAATAAAGGAATCAGTGTTGCCATGCACTTAGTAAACAAAACCATCAGTGATTTCATATAGGAAAACAGTGATCAGGAAGATCAGGTTTGCATATTTAAATGTAACCATTGGCAAGTTGTCCAGTCTAAGCTGATTGAAGAGTAGGTAGATGCACAGTCTGTTGCCATACTTACTTACTGAGATATTGACTCTGGTGTGAAGGTCATATTTCTCATAATCTGATACTTAAAAAATCATATATAGGTTCATGGGTGTTACTAGACTAACGACAACAAGGGCCTTTTTAAGCCTAGCCATGCATCCCCAGTCACTGACAAGTTCTCCTTCCCTTGATAAGTGTAAGTTGGGGCTTGGGAGATAAATTTACAGGATGCCTATGTTTGTTAGAGACATATGTGCTAAACCAGGGATGAATTTCCTGTTCCCCATCCAGTTGTCTGTTACCCTTGAATTGGGTTAGGGAGGACCTGAACCTGTTCCATAGAATGGGGTAGTCTCTGGGATAAATACCTCTCTTTCTAGCAGGTCCTGTTTAAAGTACAGGCAAGGTTTAAGTCTTTACAACAGGTAATTCTGGTGCTGTTTGTTTTGCAGATATGAAGGAGGCCCATCAAAGTGGGGTCTGACAGTGCCCTGTATGCCAGGCATAGATCTCCTCTCAACAGCCTGTAGGAAACAGAATACAGAGATAGGGCCTTGAGGTGGTCTGCTTAGGACATGTTGCTTATACCCTGCACTCTTTTAGTGAGGAACCTGTGTGGACGTTCCAGTTGTTGAATATGCCTCATTAGGTACATACCAAAGGTGGCATTGTACTTCTTGATAGGTCTGATGAATGCTGAATACAGTGAAACGATGACTTCCTTGGTCCTAGATGCCATGCCGTTGTTTATGTGTTGCACAGTATAGAATGATTTCCTCACTATTGTAGACACTGATGGTCAAAGGCTAGATTACTGTCTTGTGTGTGTCCCCAAGTCACTGACTACTGGGTCACCTCTTAGGGGTGTGTTGTCAGTATGATAATTGTCAGGAGTGAATGACTTACGGAAAGATACCATTATGCATTTCTTGGCATTTAGTTTTAGTCTATGGCTCTGACACAAGTTATTTGTCTGTGTGCAGCCTTACTGGAGAACATTTGTGTCGGGGATTCAAAGACAGCTCATAATTTACAATTATCTGCAAATTTAGTCAACCAGAGGCCATTGACATTGGCCTTGACTTCAGAGAAGTAAATGCCAAAAATGGAGAGGTCCCAATGGGACTCCACTTGTGACTGGCCTCTTTGTAGAGGTGGACTCCCCAATTCTAAATTCATGGGTCTTGTCTGTGAGCCAGTTGGCTATCCACTGGGTGACATAAGGGTTTGTACCTAACCTCTTGAGTTTGTCAACAATTCCTGAGCAGGGTATTGTGTCAAATGCCTTGGCTAGGTCAGGGTAGGCAGCTTGAACCATTTTGCCGTCATCCATTGCTTTGGTGACCTTTTCAAAGAAGTCCACCAGGTTGAGTAGGCATGACCTTTTCTTGATGAAACAAAATTGGGTTATGTCCAGTGTCTGGAGTTTTCCTGTGTCATTTATCATTTCCATGATAGTTATTTTCATGGCTTTGGATACGAGAGTAATGAGATTTATGGTTAAGTAGTTTCCAGGGTCTGTAGAAGACCCACCTTAGCGCAGAGAGATGACTGTTGCTGCTCTTCATTCATATCTCTAAAAAAACTCCAGCTGTACTCTGGCATATCGTCTACTCAGAGGCGATCTCTGCTTAACATACAAGGCCATGTCAAACCCTGAGCTGTTGGACATGCTCCACTTAAAGAAATCCCAATCCCTCAGAGCCACACGCTCCAGGGATCTAAACCTTATCATCATAATGAACAAAACATGCTGTAGGGATAGGTTCCTGTCCCAGACACTCCCCATACTCTGGAATAGACTACCCATACATGTCAAGCAGAGCACCTCATTGTCCCTCTTCAAAAGGAACCTTGATGATTGGATGGGAGATAGGAAATTCACCCCGGGGATCATGTCAGTCGCCCTGCTAGACAGGGGCCCAGAGAAGTAAATACTGTGGGAAAAAAATTCCAGGGAATTATGGCTAGGCTTGCATAGGCCTTAGGGCCGATAGCCTAATACCAACCTGTGAGGCACAAAGCGTGTTTGGAGGCTACAGTTAAGTAGCAGATGTTCATCGTGTTTCACTGTTGCAGTCATTACACTTGGGTTATCCTGCTGGCAGGCTTCCTGCAGTCGGCCTGAATTCCAAAGTCCTGGTCCGGCGTCTGTTGCTGTCGCCTCTTCCCTGACGTCAGTGCACCAGGAGTATAAAAGATGCAGCCGATGCCATTTTCCCCAGTCTTTCTTGCCGCACGGTGCTCGAAGCAAAAGCAGTTCGCAAGTGCAGATCGGCCAACTCCTGAGATTTTCAAAATCGAATTTCATGTCCGAAGTCTTCATTAAAGCTAAGTACCCCGTTGGGGACACTTTTTTCTTGCTCCAGACCGATGTCAGAAAAAGTTAACAATTGTATTTCTTGTGGGAAGCAAATACCTCATAAGGATTTTCATTCGTACTGTATTCTTTGCCTAGGCCCTGACCACGACGTTGCTAGCTGTCGGTTTTGTGCTAGATTTAACCAACGCACTGTTAAGCGTCGGTTCGATTTTGCCTTTCATTACTTTGGCCGAAGATTTAATTACATAATGCCGTCGGAACAGCCGACGACCGGAATTTATAAAAAGCGCAAGGAAAAGGACAGGCATCCAAGGTCCAAAACCGACGACGAGGCCTCCGCTAGGCCAGTCGCCAGTTCTCAGTGAGGCGCTTTTGCAGCCCCTGACGCCCGCTAACTCAGAGCCACAGGCCGTTTCCGACTCCCACGTGGTGCCGACTAGGCCTCTGGATACTCAAGGGATTTGGCCGTCGGAAACTATTTCCTCAGATGGGTCTGGAGCCACTGAGCAGGCATCGGCTTCTGAGGGTGATGTCCTTCAAGAATGCAACTGCAGTCCTGACATATGGGTTGTCCTGCCTCAGGCAGCCCTTCGGTCAGCCGGATTCCAAAGTCTGGGTCCGGCGTCGGCTGATGTTGGCCCTTTCCTGACGTCAGAGAGGCCAGGGTATAAAAGCATCAGCCGACGCCATCTTCTTCAGTCTTTCTTGCCGTGGTGTCCGAAGCAGAAGCAGTTTGCAAGTGCCGGTCGGCCAGCTCCTGAGTTTTCAGCTACCGAAGTCATCAAAAAACTAAGTACCCCGTTGGGGATCTCTTTCTTGCCTCAGCCGATGTCAGATAAAACTGCAAAAGTTAATAATTGTTTGTCTTGTGGTAAACAAATACCTCATAAGGATTTCCATTCTTACTGCCTCCCCTGCCTCGGCCCAGACCATGACGTCTCGGCCTGTGCTTGCTTCAATAAGCGCACACTTAGGCGCCGGGCAGAGTTTGCTGAGAACTTTTTTGGGGAAAATTATTCCTATAACATGCCATCGAAGCTTCCGACAGCACACATTTCTAAAAAACGGAAGGACCGGGACCAACATTCGCGGCCCGCGACTTCTTCCGGCACCACGCTAAAACCTACCGCGAGTGCATCGGCCTCCTCGGAGCCGGTAATTCAACCGCTTCAGGCCTACGACACCGCATTACCACAGACTTCGGTACCGGAGGCATCCCCGGTGCCGGTTGTTGATTTTCCCCCGGAAACCCAAGCCCAAGATTTGCCTGAAACCATACCGGTAGACAAAGTCACTCCAGCACGTGGGGCAGCTAGGCCTCCTGTTTCTATGTCCATCAAGGCCTTCACACGTGCTAAGGCTGTCAGCCAGGTTAAATCTCACCCTCCTAAATCTATCCCACAGGGTCCCACTTCAGATAAACAGATCATGACTTTAGCTGCAGATCTCATCTGTTTAATCAGGGGCTCTCAGACTCATCCAGACAGGGGTTCTCAGCCGCCCTCAGACAAAAGGCCTAGGGTTGAGCAGACTGATACCCTTTCCTCAGATGAGGCCTCTGGTGAGTCAGGCCACTCTGATTCCCAGGAGGAATCCTTCCCAGCCTACGAGGATTCTGATGCTGAGGAATCCTTTCCTTCTGCCTCTCCTCCTGAAGATATTTCCTTTGGGGAAATTCTTCACTCCATGAGGGAGCATTTCCAGTGGCAGGGTCAGGATTTTTCCGACTCCAGGAAAAGGCTCCGGACCTTCCTCAAAAAACCCAAGCACAGGCCTTTAGCTATACCCCCAGTGCTAGATGTATTGGATGATGCGTTTTCAGACTCCAGTACCACACCTGATTCTCTACCCCCTGCTCCTGTCAAGCCAGACAGATATTACAGGGTCCCAGAAACCCATAAGCATCTCTTTAAGGCCCATTCTGTTGATCTAGAAACCATTTCTCAGGGGCCCAAAGGCGTGGCCATTTCCACGGCCAAAAATCCTTTGCCCGCAGACAGGGAATCTAGATCCTTGGAGAGGTGGGGTAAAAATGTTTATACCTCTTCCACCCTTGCCATGAGAGCACTAAACTGTCTTTTTCATATGTTTCAGTATCAGGATTTTTTGTTGGATGATTTTCAGAAAAAGTTAGCCTCTCCTGAGCCTTTAGATAGACAGGCCTTGCAGGATTTGGCTCATAATACACAGCAGGTTAGCAACCATTTCCTTCAGTGTGGTTATGATGCATTGGAAGCTTCATGTAGGGCAGCTATGACAAGGGCCGTCATACGTAGACATGCTTGGTTGAAAGAACAGGCTTTACCAGATCATGTTAAAGTAAAGCTTCTAGATGCACCTCTGGAAAAACACAACCTTTTTGGTAATAATGCACAGGGCGTGTTAAAATCAATTGAGGAAAAGGCTAAATCAGTACAAACAGTCAAAGATTTCCTCCAGGTTCAGTCACCAAGGTTCAGCAGGAATTGGCCTTCGAAGAATTGGTCCTTTCCAGACACTGACAAGTGCCAAAGAGGAAAAGGCGGGCGTGCTCAAGGTAGAAGGCAATACCGAGGCTCCTACAGGGGCCGCCAATGACAACCATCTAATCAGAGAAGTGGAGCAGGAACTTCAACTGCTCCACAGGGACAAACACAATGACTTGACTTTGACACCGCTGACCAAGGCTCAAAGAGAAGCACCTTTAGGCGGAAAATTATCTCTATTTTCAAAAAACTGGCACATTATTACAAAGGACAGATGGATTTTGGACATAATAGACAAAGGTTACAAGTTCCACTTCCATACTTTACCAACAAGACAAGGCATGCCGAACCTGCCACAAAATCAGAGGGCAGAGGCACTCACACAAGTTTCAAAGCTGCTACAAATCAAAGCAATAGAAAAGGTTCCTCCTCTGGAACAAGGCCAGGGATTCTATTCAAGACTTTTCCTTGTTCCAAGAAAAGAAAAACAATGGAGGCCTATTCTGGACTTGTCCACTCTAAACACTTTTCTCAATGTGCCAAAAATTCATAATGCTGACTTTACAGCAACTTCTTCCCATGCTGGGCAAGGGGTCTTGGCTGGTTACTCTGCACCTCAAGGATACATACCTGCATGTCCCAATCAGACAAAGCTGCAGAAGATACCTCAGATTTCTTGCAGGGTCAGAGCATTATCAATTCTCAGCATTGCCTTTTGGCTTATCTACTGCGCCCAGAGTATTCACGAAATGCCTGACATCAGTAATTGCACATTGCAGACTTCAAGGGATACAAATATACCCTTACTTGGACGACTGCCTTATACAAGCGGACAGCAAACAAGCCTTGATAAGAAACTTGGACTATGTCATTCACTTGCTACAGGCTTTGGGATACACAGTCAACATTCAAATATCAAGACTACTGCCATCCCAACAAATAATTTTTCTAGGAGCCAAACTGGACACAAACTCACAGATGGCCTACCTCACAGAAGAAAAACAAGAACAATTACCACAGTACTTCAAGAATTTAGCTAAGCAGACCCAGATGACTGCAAGGAAAGTCCTGCAGGCCCTGGGCTTCATGGCATCTTGCATTCTTCTAATTCCACTGGCAAGACTACACATGAGGAAACTACAATGGTACCTAAAAAGCTTGTGGTCTCAGCACAGCCACAGCCTAGAAGCAATTATTCCACTCATTCCATGCCTACAAAAGGAATTCCTGTGGTGGGCTCAAGCAAGCCAACTAAACAAAGGTATGTCTTTTCACAAGCCTCAAGCAAGCCAAACCATTACCACAGACGCCTCAGACCACGGATGGGGGGGGGGGGCGCACATGGCAGGCAGATGCATTCAAGGGCAGTGAGCTCCCACAGAATTGAATCTGCACATCAATCACAAAGAGATGCTGGCTGTGATTCGAGCAGTCGAGGTCTTCGGAAAATGCCTCCAGCAAGGTCATCTGCTAATAAGGACAGACAATACCACTGTTATGTGGTACATAATCAAGCAGGGAGCACCCATTCTTACCCTCTCTGCAGACTGGCAATGACTCTTTGGGAGAAATCCCTCAAACTGAACATAGAGTTACAATCCCAGTTTGTTCCAGGAAAGGACAATGTTCTGGCGGACAGTCTGAGCAGAAACATTATGGATCCGCACGAATGGATGTTGCACCCAGACATGTTCTCACAAATAACTCATGCATGGGGAAGGCCAGACATAGATCTCTTTGCATCACACCTCAGTCATCTTCTAAAAAAGTTCTGCTCAAGGACATTCCATCCTCAAGCCTGGAAAATGGATGCTCCCTCCTTCAGCTGGAATTTTCTAACAATCTATGCATTCCCACCTGTACCATTAATGACCAAGGTGTTACTGAAGATAAAAGCAGAACAATCGGAAGGCATCCTGATGGCTCCAGACTGGCCAAGGCAACACTGGTACCCATTACTGAGGAGCATAACTCGCACCAAGCCGTGGCCCCTGCCTCAATGGCCACTGCTACTAACTCAGCACAACTACAGGACCGTCCATCCCAACCTGCAAACATTGCAATTGACAGCTTGGAGAGTTCCATGACTTCTCCCCATATTTCTCTCTCCAAAAAGGTTCAAGAAATTTTACTGGAAGCCCGCAGACCTTCCACCAGAAGGACTTATTCAGCCAAATGGAAGAGATTTACCATCTGGAGTGCCAGCAAGGGTCAGGATGCATCAGTATTGAACATCCCTCAGGTACTAGAATATTTGGCAGAAATGCTCCACAATGGCCTTTCCTACTCCTCCATAAAAATACACGCCTCAGCAATTTCAGCAGGATACAACTGTGATCCACCTGTTTTTTCACATCCTTTGCTAAGACAGTTTCTAAGAGGGATAAAGAATATCAAACCTCCAAGGAAACCACCAGTGCCTGCATGGGACCTCAACTTCGTCCTGGAAAAATTAACTCTTCCTCCTTTTCTCATTTTTCATCAGGACAGAGTCTCTGAGAACCAATCCTTCATTCATGCCAAAAGTGATATCCAGGGTTTCTCTAAATCAAGCAATTCACCTGCCTACCTTCTTTCCCAGTCCTCAAAATAAAGGAGAAAGGCTTCTGCACACTTTGGACATACATAGACAGTTGCGCTACTACCTGGACAGGACAAAGGCCAACAGAAAATCTGATCATCTTTTTGTAGCCTATGCAGCTGGAGTACAAGGAAAGGCAATTTCCAAACAAACAATTTCAAAATGGATTGGAAACTGCATCAAATTCTGCTATTCTTTGCATGGAAAAGATGTGCCAGCCAATATCAGGCCACACTCAACCAGAGCTACAGCCACCTCCACAGCTTTTCTAAGAGGGGTGGCTACCAAGGACATTCTAGAAGCTACTACATGGAGCTCCGTGCATACATTTTCCAAACATTACAACCTGCCCTTATATTCCAGATCCCGAGCAGGCTTTGCCTCTGTGGTTCTGCAGGGCATGTCAGCTACACCATTCATACCTTAGGTCCTACCACCCCCAGCTTGGCTATGGTATTCAACCCATATGTCAGGACTGCAGTTGCATTCTTGAAGGACATAGTACAGTTTTGTACCTACCATAAATGTAGATGTCTGATAGATATGCAACTGCAGTCAGGTTTTCCCTCCCACCTACCCCACTGTAATTCCCCCTTTTTGGGGTCCATCCACTTTTCTTAGGATAGCTGGGGATATCTGTTATGGTGTATCCATTTATTTTTTGTTGTGCATGTCTGGATTTGCATCCATTCACTAAATTTAGCCTTCCTTGAAGGGCACCTGGCATCTGGGGCAAGAAACACTGAAGAAGATGGCGTCGGCTTATGCTTTTATACCCTGGCCTCTCTGACGTCAGGAAAGGGCCGACATCAGCCGACGCTGGACCCAGACTTTGGAATCCGGCCGACCGGAGGGCTGCCTGAGGCAGGACAACCCATATGTCAGGACTGCAGTTGCATATCTATCGGACATCTACATTTATGGTAGGTACAAAACTGTACTTTTTCAGACCTACAAAGTTATATGTCAAGCCAACCTCAGCTTCAAAGGCAAAGACTAAAACCGCTCTAAAGACAAAGAAACAAGTACAGCATTCTCCTGGACAGACTTCCGTGCCTAAGAAACAGATGCTTAAAATGGCCGAAGACCTAATTACTTTGATCAGGGGTTCCCATCCCCCTCCTGATAAGAGGCCTAGGCAAGAGACAGAACATGACTCTTCTGATCAGATTTCCATTTCCTCTGACTCCTCTTCTGAACAGGGATACTCTCTTCCTCCGTATGAGGATTCTGATGCTGAAGAATCTATTCCTTCAGCCTCTCCTCCTGAGGATTACTCTTTTGGGGAAACCCTGCATACCATGAGGGAGCATTTCCACTGGGAGAGCCAAGATTATTCAGAATCTAAGAAAAGGCTCAGAGACTTTCTTTTACTACCTCAGCACAGACCTCTTGCTATTCCACCTGTTCTAGACATTGTAGATGATGTATTTTCAGAGTCCGGCCTGTCACCTGACTCTTTACCCCCTCCACCTGTTAAGCCAGACAGATACTACAGGGTCCCAGACTCTCATAAATTTCTATATAAAAACCCTGCTGCTGACCCAGAAACTATATTTCAGGGTCCCAAAGGGGTCAAGGCTTCCACTGCAAAAAACCCTGTTCCCTCTGATAGGGATTCTAGGGCACTGGACAGATGGGGGGAAAAAGGTTTACACTTTTGCTACCTTGGCTGTAAGGGCTTTTAAATTGTCAGTTTCATATGCTTAAATTTCAGCAATACTTAATGTCACTGTTAAAACAGAAAATGTTGACATTCTGAATGTTCTGGTAAGAAGGAAATGCAGGATTTATTGCATGCAGCTGAACAAGTGGGAAAGCATACTTTGCAATGTGGTTTTGATTCACTGGAGGCCTCTTGCAGGGCCGTTGTTACGGGTTCTGTCATTAGAAGCCATGCTTGGTTAAAGGAACAGAATCTGCCTGATCATGTTAAAGCAAAATTATTGGATGCTCCATTACAGCATGATACTTTGTTTGGTGTTAAGGCAGAAGAGGTGTTGAAGAAAATGGAGGATAAAGCAAAATCTATGCAGACTGTTAAGAATTTCCTACAGGTACAGCCACCCAGATTTAGCAGGAACTGGCCTTCTAATAATTGGTCCTTTCCAGTGTCAGACAGGCCACAAAGAGGCAGATACAGACACCCTAGAGGCAGATCCCAGCCTCAAGGCTCATACAGGCCTAAACAATGGGGTGCTTCTACCTCCAAAAGCGGAGAAGACAAATCGCAGCCATACAGAAAGCAGTCCCAATGACTTTCCTCTGCCAATGCCAAGCACTTATCTTTTGCCAGCACCCTTAAGGGGAAAACTAGCAATTTTTTCACAAAATTGGCACATGATCACCCAGGACAAATGGCTCTTGAATATAGTGTCTCAGGGCTACAGGTTCCACTTTCACACCCTTCCAAAGACAAAAGGTATGCCAGACCTGCCACACAATCAATGGGCAGAGGCACAAAAACAAGTTTCATCCCTCATGGACATGAGGGCTATTCAGCGAGTACCACAGCAAGAGCAGGGAAAAGGATTTTACTCAAGACTGTTCTTGGTAACCAGAAAGGACAAAGCCTGGAGACCAATACTGGACCTGTCTATTCTAAATACTTTTCTGGATGTTCCAAAATTCAATATGTTGACTCTGCAGCAGCTTCTGCCCATGCTGGGCAAGAAGGCTTGGCTTGTAACTTTGGACCTCAAAGAGGCATACCTGCATGTCCCAATCAAACAATCATGCAGAAGATACCTCAGATTCATAGCTGGCTCAATGCACTACCAATTCTCTGCACTGCCCTTTGGCTTATCTACTGCGCCCAGAGTCTTCACAAAATGCCTGGCACCAGTAATTGCATTTTGCAGACAAAGAGGAATACAAATGTATCCTTACTTGGACGACTGCCTTATTCAAGCAGAGAACAAGGACATTCTACTGAAGCATTTGGCGTTTGTAAAAAGATTATTAATTTTCCTAGGGTACACAGTGAACGAAAAGAAATCAAAACTGGTACCCTCTCAAGAGATAATATTCCTGGGTGTAAGCTTAAATACAGCTGCCCAGATGGCTTATCTCATGCCAGACAAACAAAGGCAACTGACTTCTTACTTCGAAATGATGGCAACAAAGACCCAGTTATTTGCAAGAAAAGTTCTGCAGGCTTTGGGCTTCATGGCATCCTGCATTCTGCTAATTCCATATGCAAGACTGCATATGAGGAAACTACAGTGGTATATAAAGTGTTTGGACTCAACATTGTCACAGCCTGGAAACATTAATTACCCTCATTCTCTGCCTACAACAGGAGTTTCGATGGTGGGCACGGGCCTGTCACCACAACAAGGGACAGCCATTCACTTTACCCACAGCCAGGCAGACACTAACAACAGATGCATCAGATTATGCCTGGGGGGCCCACATGGCAGGAAAATGTATTCAAGGCACATGGCCCGCAAACCAAATGCATCTTCATATCAATCAAAAAGAGATGCTAGCTGTACAGAATGCCCTGACAGCCTTCAAGGATCTACTTCATCCCAGACAACTGATGATAAAAATGGACAATACTACAGTCATGTGGTTCATAAACAAGCAAGGAGGCACACATTCCTACCCCCTCTGCAGACAAGCCATGACTTTGTGGAACACAGCATTGACTTACCAAGTACACCTGCAAGCACAATTCCTGCCAGGAAAGACAAATACTCTGGCAGACGAACTAAGCAGAAACCTCATGGACCCTCACGAGTGGAAACTAGATCCACAAATCTTCAGCATGATAACAAGGAAATGGGGATGCCCAGACATAGATTTATTTGCCTCCCCTCACAACTGCCAACTACAGAGATTCTGCACAAGGACTTAGCACAAACAAGCATGGAAAGTGGACGCCCTATCATTCAGCTGGAAAACCCTTACAGTATATGCCTTTCCACCACTGCCTGTCCTCCCCAAGGTACTCTAAAGGTCGGACAAGAGAAGCCAAAAATGATACTGATTGCCCCAGACTGGCCACGCCAGCACTGGTACCCAATCCTAAAAAGCTTGTCTCAAGGCCCAGCCTGGGCATTGCCTCAAATTCCTCATTTGCTGACCCAACAAAACAATCAGATCCTGCACAGCCAACTCAGAACCCTAAATCTGGCTGCATGGCGGATAATATAACCATTCAGAACACACCTCTCTCTGAAGCAGTTATGGATGTTATTTTGGAGGACAGGAGGCCCAGCACCAGAAAATCTTATGCAGAAAAATGGAAGAGATTCTGTGCTTAGAAACCAGGCTCACGAAATGGACATGCTTGAACCAAATATTCCTCAGATTTTACAATACCTAACTGAGATGCTGGCAAAGGTCTATCCTTCTAATCTATTAAGATCCATGCCTCTGCCATATCAGCTCATTACAATACGGACCCACCTATTTTTTCACATCCTCTGATAAGGCAGTACCTCAGAGGAGCCAAAAACATAAGACCTCCAAGGAGAGCTCCAATACCTGCATGGGACCTCAATTTTGTCTTGGAAAAGCTCACACTGCCTCCTTTTGAGCCAGCCAATACAGCTGAGATAAAATACTTATCATGGAAAACAGCTCTTCTCCTAGCAATAACTTCAGCAAGAAGAGTCTCAGAGTTACAGGCACTAATGGCTGTGGAACCTTTTTATTATTTTTAATCCGGACAGGGTTTCTCTAAGGACAAACCCAACATTTATGGCTAAGGTAGTGTCCAGTGTGGCTCTTAACCAAACCATTCATTTGCCTACCTTTTATCCAAACCACAGAATAAGGGAGAGAGACTTCTGCATTCTTTGGACATACAGAGACAGCTACGCTTCTACTTGGACAGAACTAAAGCTTTCAAAAAGACTGAGCAACTCTTAGTGGCATATGCTGCAGGATCGCAAGGAAAAGCTATTTCAAAGCAGACTATTTCAAAATGGATAGGCCACTGCATTCATTTCTGCTATTCACAACATGGAAAATCAGTGCCTAAGGGCATTAGGCCACATTCAACCAGAGCAGCAGCCACTTCAGCAGCCTTCCTCAGAGGAGAACCAACCAAGGACATTTTGGAGGCTGCAACTTGGACTTCATTGCACACTTTTACAAAGCACTACCACTTACCTCTATTCTCTAAATCCAGAGCAGGCTTTGCCACTGCAGTTCTGCAGGGCCTCATAGCCACTCCTAATTCTATTTAGACCCAACCACCCAACCTCAGCTTTGGGATTCAACCCAAGTGTAATGACTGCAACAGTGAAACACGATGAACATTGTACAGTTGTGTACCTACCATAAATGTAGATGTTCGAGTGTATTCACTGTTGCAGTCCAGGTTACCCTCCCACCATCCCCCTTTCATTGCTGGGACTTATCTGTACTTCTCTATTCTATACAACCTATGTGGTATTTGCTTGTAGATGAAGGTAATGTTTATGTTTGTGCATGCTTTTTTATTTTTAGCCTTTCCATTTGGGGGCATTGCTGGGACTTATCTGTACTTCTCTATTCTATACAACCTATGTGGTATTTGCTTGTAGATGAAGGTAATGTTTATTTTTGTGCATGCTTTTTTATTTTTAGCCTTTCCATTTGGGGGCACCTGACACCTGGGGCAAGAAAAACTGAAAAAAATGGCGTTGGCTGCATCTTTTCTACCCCCTGGCGCACTGACGTCAGGGAAGAGGTGACAGCAACCGACGCTGGACCAGGACTTTGAAATTCAGGCCGACTGCGGGTAGCCTGCCAGCAGGATAACCCAAGTGTAATGACTGCAACAGTGAATACACTCGAACATCTACATTTATGGTAGGTACACAACTGTACTTTCCAGATAGCAATAACATGACCTATGAGGCTCTTTAGAAGGCATCCTAGGATATTGTCTGGGCCTGCTGATTCACTGTTCTTGGCCTTAGAGAGAGCATTAATGACCTGTTCTCTAGTGATGGCAGGGAGAGTTATATTTAATGGTATTTTATGAAAGAAGATTGAGGGGGAAGAGAGGGGTAAAGTTGGAGCTGAGTTTGTCGGCCAGTAGGTTTGGAATGTCTTCTGGCTCAGTATATGTGGCTCCATTAACACTGAGCTCTGCACACAATTGTGTATTATTTGCCTTTGAGGTTGTGGTCATAACTAAAGAATGCCTTGTGGTTGTCCTTGGTCTGGGAGACCAACTTTACCTCAAATTTGACTTTAGCAGACTTTATTTGTCCTGAGTTGTTTTAGTTTGATGAGAGTGCTTTTATCCTGCTTGGGACCTGTACCTCCTAATTTTTGCCATGATTTTCTTCCTTTTGTTATACAGCCTATTAATGTGATTCAACCAGAGTGACTTTTTTTTTTTTTTTTGAGTTAGTTCTGTACATCTTCCTAGTGGGTACAGCTGCCTTTATGCAGCTATTAATATGCTTGTACAGGGTTTCTGCGAACAGTTAGGCAGCAGTGTTCTCAGGGTTTATGAGGGCTTGAAATTTTGCCAGGTTATCACTTAATAGTACGAAGGTAGCCTTAGACTTCCTGAATATTCTAGGATTAGCTGGGGTTCCAAGTTTTTTTTTTTTTTTTTTTACTTCAAAGGAGACAATTTTGTGGTCTGAGCTTACCAGAGAAGACATTACACTAGGGGTTATGCGTCACTCTACCATATTAGTGAGGGCCAGAATTGGTATGATTGCACCCCTGGTTAATGTATTAACAATCTGATGCAGGGAGTTTGTGCTTAAAAAAATCCAGGAATTTCTGAGCCTGTACATTTGGTGTCTTTTTATGATTCCCAGTTAATAGTGGGGTAATTAAAGTCACCCATGAAAATAGTATTTGGTTGGATGGGGCGTGATTCCAGTAAATTTAAATACATGGCATGAGCTTCCTGGGTCATAGAGGAGGACGTATAGCTGGAAAGAAAGTGGTATGGGATTTTGCCACTCGTGTATTGTCCTTTTTGACCAGCCTAGAGGTATGGTTTTTTTTATGTACATTCAGACATTTCCACCTTTAGTCCCTGTCTGTATGGTAGCTGGTTTAAATGTGTGGGAGGCATTATAATCTTGCACTGTCGGTGTGCTTTCCACTGGTTTAAACTATGTCTCGGTGACCACACAGATGTCAGCATTCTCAAGAGTGAAAAGAGCTTCTAAGAAGTAGAGTTTTGGTTTAGACTCTAAGCATTGAAAAGTGGCATCTTTAGATTTTCTTGGTTTTGACTTGCTATGTCAGAAGTACTTTCAGTTTGGCATCATCTAAAAAAGGCACTATGGAAGAGGACAATGTTTTAGCTAATATTCAAAAGCCTAGAAGGGAGAGGTGCAGAGCATCCCTGACAAAGCAGCGTGGTCTGTTGACCATCTCATTCCATGCTGACAAATATTGCATTCCCTTAGATGACACCAGAAACTAATTAAAGTGTCAGTAATCTTTTGTTTGTATTGTGTCATCCTTGGAGAAGGTAAAATGCTGCTTAATACTAGGCTCATACCAGCCTGGGAGACATATTTTGAGAAGTCCATGATGTCTCTCTCCATGTAGTCTAGGGAGGTTACATCTCTAGCCATTCACACTCATATGGACTATGACTGTATCATACAGGGACTTGCAGTCCAGTGACCTGTGTGTGTGTGTGTGTGTGTGTATATAATGTAGGGGATCCTGGCCTCTGATAAGCAACTGATCGTGACTTTCTCCTTGCTCATCTTGGTGAGAGGAACATCGGTGTGCCTCACAATGGAGTCTCCAATGATGAGAATGTTGGATTGTGTAGTGGCCTGTCTTATGGGCTTAGAAGTAGAGGCTCTGTGAGATGCTGCTGTATGTGTTGATGTGGGTGCTGTTTTGAAAGAGTGCATTCGGGGCTGCTGAGGGTATTTGTTATGTGCACTTTGTTTAGGAGGTCTTTGGAGTTTAAAAAGGTTACATTTAAGTGCCTCAGCATGTGTGATTGTATGTGTTAGCTTTTTATTGTGTGTGTGATGGGTGCATCATGTGTATTATGGACTTTCTTAATGGCATTAGGGGTGCGTTTATCTGAAAACTTTGCCTCCAGTGACATTGTGTAAATACATCACTATCATACCATATCAGTTTGTTAGAGAACTGTCAGTAAACATGAGGCAATTTCTGCATTGCCTCAGGATGCCCTTCACCAAGCTGGTAACGGGGCTAGTGAGAAGTTCATATCCATGGCAACAGACCCTTTTTTTATTCGACAGTTGGAGTGAGAATATAAATTAATGTCAGGAGTATCTAGTTTGCAGCTCTGGGCTGAGTGCTTGTCACTGCAACCTAGATGTTCTTCATGTTTTACTGTTGCAGACATCACACTTGGGTTATCTGCCTGCAGGTAGCCCTCAGTCGGCCCGAATACCAGAGACTTAGTATTTCTGTGTTGGATGCTGTTGCTCCAGGACTGATGTCAGGTCATCAGGGGTATAAAAACAAGAAGCTGATGCCATTACATTAGCCTTTCTTGCCGAGAAGCCCGAAGCAGAAACAGTTCGCAAGTGCCGTTCGGCCGCTACCTGAATTTTCGTTTATGAATTGAATAATCCTGAAGTCTTCTAAAGTGAAGTACCCCGTTGGGGATCATTTTTTCTTGCTCTAACCAATGTCAGAAAAAGTTAATTGTCTTACCTGTGGAAAGCAAATACCTCACAGAGATTTTCATTCTTAATGCGTCACCTGTTTAGGCCCAGACCACAACGTATCTTCCTGTCGGTTTTGTGCCTTGTTTTAACACCCGAACCATTTGTCGGGCTCACTTAGTCACTAAATCCTTTCGCTCTCGATCTCAGTATTCTGAAATGGCTTTGGTAAGACATCTGACTACCGATATTCTGAAAAAACATAAGGATAAAGACAGACCGCATAGGTCCAAACCTGTCAGTGATGCTTCCATTAAGCTAGTCACCAGTCCGCCAGTACTCAGTGAGGCACTTTCGCAGCCCCTGATGCCCGCCTCAGTGGATTCGCAGGCCTCTACCGAGACCCATTCGGAGTCTGATATGCCGCGAGACTCTTCTTCAACTATGGAACATGTGGATGTCTCTACCTTGGATGGGTCTGGAGCCGCTGTGCAGACACCGGCTTCTGAGTCAGATGTTCTTCGTGTTTCACTGTTGCAGTCATTACATTTGGGTTATCTGCTTGCAGGTAGCCCTCAGTCGGCCTGATTAACAAAGTCTTAGGTCCTGCGTCGGTTGCTGTCCCTTCTTCCATGACGTCAGGTCGTCAGGGGTATAAAACATGCAGCCGACGCCATTACATCAGTCTTTCTTACCGTGCAGTGCCCGAAGCAGTTCACAGGTGCCGGTCGGCAAACTCCTGAAATTTTCATTTTCGAGTTTCAGAACCAAAGTCTTCAACTAAAGCAAGTACCCCATTGGGGAAACTTTTTCTTGCTCCTTACTGATGTCAGTAAAAGTTAATAATTGCATTACCTGTGGAAAGCAAATACCTCATTAAGATTTTCATTCGTACTTTATTCCTTGCCTAGGCCCCTGACCATGACATACCTTGCTGTCGGTTTTGTGCTTTATTTAATCAACGCACTGTCCGTCGTCCGTATATTTTCCCCTCTAAATATTTCGGTTCTTGGTTTAATTATCCAGAAATGTCGTCGGTTAGCCATCCGACTACCGGGATTCTGAAAAAAACACAAAGATAAAGGCAGAGACAGGCCGCCGAGGTCCAAAACTGCCAATGACGCTTCTCCTAGGCCAGTCGCCAGTTCGCCGGTAGTCAGTGAGGCGCTTTCGCAGCCCCTGATACCTGCTACTTCTCATTCGCAGGCCTCTACTAAGATCCATTCGGAGTCTGGTATGCCGTGAGATGCTTCAAGTATGGAAACCGTGGATGTTTGTACCTTGGGTGGGTCCGGAGCCGCTGTGCAGGCACTGGATTCTGAGGGTGTATTCAGGCCTACGGACTTGCATATTAAACCGATGCCTCCATCTTTACTTAGGCCTAAATCTCGATCCATGCCTAAAAAACGATGCCCAGGCCACATGCTTAGGCCTCTATGCCTAAAAAAACAAATGATAAGGATGGCTGAAGATCTAATAACTCTAATTAGGTGTAGCCACCCCCCCCCCCCCTTCTAAGAGGCCTAGGACTGAAGTTGATTATGAATCTTCTGATCAGGATTCTGTTGTTTCTGATTCTTCTGATGATCTGGATTTGCCCTTATCTACATATGAAGATTCTGATGCAGAGGACTCCATTCCCTCTGTTTCCCCTTCTGAGGATTTTTCTTTTGGGGAAACTTTACATACTCTAGGGGAGCATTTCCACTGGGAAAGCCAGGATTTTTCTGATTCAAAAAAGAGGCTTAGGGATTTCCTTCTCCTACCTCAGCATAGGACTTTAGCTATTCCTCCTGTACTAGACATTGTTGATGATGCTTTTTCGGAATCTAGTTTGGCCCCTGATACCCTGCCTCCTGTTCCCAGAAAACCTGACAGATACTACAGGGTCCCCGAGTCCCACAAGTTCCTTTTTAAAAATCCTGTTGCAGATCCAGAGACTATTTCACAGAGGCCCAAGGGCATTAAGGCTTCTACTGCTAAAAATCCTACCCCTTCTGATAGAGACTCCAGGATGCTGGATAGATGGGGTAAGAAGGTTTGCACTTCTGCAACCCCAAGTTTCAGTCCCAGGGAACACACACAAGTAAGCATTGGGGGGCCTCCACTTCCAAATCTGGGAATAATAAGACTCCCCCCTATCCTAAACTGTCTCAATGACTTCCTTTTAAAATTTCCAAGCACTTATCAACTGACTGCCCCTTTGGGGGGAAACATTGCTCTTCATGCAAAGAATTGGGAGCTCATTACCCAGGACAAATGGGACTTAAATATAGTGTCCCAGGGATACAGATTTTACTTCCACACGTTGCCAACACCAAGCGGGTGGCCGGACCTACCCCCAAATCAGTGGGCAGAGGCCCAAAAACAAGTACTTTCTCTCTTAAGCATGGGGGCTATTCATCTGGTACCAGAAGAGGAAAAGGGACAAGGTTTCTACTCGAGACTTTTCCTGGTACCCAGAAAAGACAATTCATGCCGTCCTGTCCTGGACCTGTCTACTCTAAACACCTTTTTTGGAGATTCCAAAATTCAAGATGCTGACCCTTCACCAATTACTTCCTATGCTAGGCAAAGATGCTTGGTTGGCAACAGTAGATTTAAAAGAAGCATACCTGTACATCCCAATCAGGGAATCTTGCAGAAGATACCTACGCTTCAAAGCAGGCTACACGCACTATCAGTTCTCTGCACTGCCCTTTGGCTTATCTACTGCGCCCAGGGTATTCACATAGTGCCTAGCTCCAGTTATTGCATTTTGCAGGCAAAGAAATATTCAAATATACCCATACCTGGACGATTGTCTAATTCATGCAGAAAGCCAGGACATACTTTTGAATCATCTGGCCTTTGTACAAAGGGATTTTAACTTGTTTGGGGTACACCATAATCGAAAAGAAATCACACCTGGTACCCTGTCAAATTATATTTCTGGGAGCAAGCTTGAATACAACTTCCCAGATGGCTTACCTCACGCCAGAGAAACAAATTCATTTGACAACCTACTTCAAACAAATGGCCACAAAAACCCTGCTATCTGCAAGACAAATACTGCAAACCTTGGGGTTCATGGCCTCCTGCATTCTTCTAATTCCATATGCAAGACTGCATATGAGGAAACTACAGTGGTATCTAAAAAGCCTATGGTGTCAACATTCTCAAGACCTGGAAACAATGATTCCTATCATACCTTGCCTACGCCTAGAGTTCCTTTGGTGGGCAGAGGCCTACCACCAAAACAAGGGACTACCTTTCACACCACCCCCTGCCGCCCAAACCCTAACAACAGATGCATCAGACTATGCACGGGGGGCTCACCTGGCAGGGAAGTGCATTCAGGACAAATGGAACCCAAGTCAAATGCACCTGCATATCTATCAAAAAAAATTGTTAGCTGTACAGAATGTTCTGACAGCCTTCAAGGACCACATTCTTCCAGGACAACTAATGGTAAAGACGGACAACACCACTGTTATGTGGTACATAAACAAGCAGGGGGGTACACATTCTTACCCCTTCTGCAGACTAGCCATGGCATTGTGGAACACAGCCCTGAGCTACCAAGTGCACCTACAAGCTCAATTCCTGCCAGGAAAATTAAATACACTGGCAGACGGACTAAGCAGAAAACTCATGGACCCACATGAGTAGAAACTGGAACCAAGGATTTTCAACATGTTGACAAGCAAATGGGGGAGCCCAGATATAGACCTGTTTGCATCTCCCCAGAACTACCAATTGGACAAATTTTGCACAAGGACTCCCCACAAACAAGTCAGGAAAGTGGATGCTCTGTCCTTCAGCTGGAAAAACCTATCAGTCTGTGCCTTCCCCCCTCTGCCTCTGCTCTCCAAAGAACTACTAAATATCAAACAGGACAAACCAAGGATGATTTTGATTGCTCCAGACTGGCCTTGCCAACACTGGTACCCCCTCCTGCACAGTTACCTCCATGGTACCTGCCTCAGACTCTTTCCCTGCTGTCTCAGCAGGAGAACCAGATTCTGCACCCTCAGCTTCTAACACTGAACCTTGAAGCCTGACTAATTACTTAATCTCTCCTTTACCATCCCTCAGCAAACCTGTGATGGATATCATTTTAGAGGCAAGGAGGCCCATACTAGAAAATCTTATGCTGAAAAATGGAAAAGATTCTGTGCCTGGAACCAATCTCAAGGGATGAGCACAGCAGTGCCCAATTTACCTCAGATTTTACAATACTTAACTGAGATGTTTCACAAGAGCCTGTCTTTTTCCTCCATTAAAATCCACACCTCAGCCATTTCAGCTCATTATAACACAGAACCTCCCCTATTCTCTCATCCACTGCTCAAGCAGTTCCTCAGAGGGGCCAAAAATTTGAGACCACCCAGGAGAGCTCCAACCCCAGCCTAGGACCTCAACTTTGTCTTGGAGAGATTCTCTCTACCTCCTTTCGAGCCAGCTGCTACTGCAGACTTAAAATTTCTTTCTTGGAAAACAGCTTCCCTTTTAGCAATCAATTCAGCTAGAAGGGTATCTGAGTTATAGGCCATTATGGCAGTGGAGCCTTTCATCATCTTTCATGTGGACAGGGTGTCCCTCAGAACCAATCCATCCTTCATGCCCAAGGTGGTATCCAGTGTGGCTCTTAATCAGTCCATTCATTTGCCAACCTTCTTTCCCAATCCACAGAATAAAGGGGAATGGATACTGAATTCCTTAGATGTGCACAGGCAACTTAGATTCTACTTGGACAGGACTAAACCTCAAAGGAAATCTGAACAACTGCTGGTGGCATTTGCTGCAGGGGCAGAGGGGAAGGCTATTTCAAAGCAAACCATTTCTAAATTGATAAGCCATTAATTTCTGCTATAAGCACCATGGAAACCCCATCTCCCAGGGGATCAGACCTCACTCCACCAGGGGCTGCATCTACCTCTACAGCCTTTCTCAGAGGTGTCCCTACCCAAGGATATCCTAGAAGCTGCTACCTGGAGTTCTGTACATACTTTCACCAAGCATTATCATTTGCCAGTTTTCTCTAAATCCAGAGGTGGCTTTGCCACTGCAGTCTTGCAGGGCCTTATAGCTGGCCCTATTGCTATCTAAATTCCTCCTCCCAACCATAGCTTTGGGAATCTACTCAAATGTAATGACTGCAACAGTGAAACACGAAGAACATAGTACAGCTGTGTACACTTACCATAAATGTAGATGTTCGAGTGTATTCACTGTTGCAGTCCTGGTTACCCTCCATCCAGCCCCCTAACTTATTTTGACTATACCTCTACTTTCCTTTACTATGCTTAAAAGCCTTTTTGGTGTGTTTGCTTTTTTGTTGGAGGTATATCTTTGTACTGTTATATTTAATTGCTTCCCATTAGGGGGGCACCTGACATCTGGGGCAAGAAAAACTGATGTAATGGCATCGGCTGCATGTTTTATACCCCTGACGACCTGACGTCATGGAAGAAGGGACAGCAACTGAGGCAGAACCCAGGACTTAATTAGGCCGACTGAGGGCTACCTGCAAGCAGATAACCCAAATGTAATAACTGCAACAATGAATACACTCGAACATCTACATTTATGGTAAGTGTACACAACTGTGCTTTCTTCGCTTAACCGATGTTCGACTCAAATCGACGACTTCTCTTTTAACCAAAACTACCGAGTTTCTTGGGCCCAGAGTATGCACTACGCCTAGAAATCCGATGGCCAAAACACATGCACCTGCTCCCATGCCACAAAACCAAATGCTTAGAATGGCAGAATGCAGAAGATACCTACGCTTCAAAGCAGGCTGCACTCACTGTCAGTTGTTCATCGTGTTTCACTGTTGCAGTCATTACAATTGGGTTATCCTACTGGCAGGCTACCCGCAGTCGGCCCGAGTTCCAGAGTCTAGGTCCAGCGTCGGTTGCCGTCGCCTCCTTCCTGACGTCAGGGGTGTAAAAGATGCAGCTGACGCCATTTTCTTCAGTCGTTCTTGCCACGCGATGCCCGAAGCAAAAGCAGTTTGCAAGTGCCGGTCGGCCGACTCCTGAGATTTTCAAATTCGAATTTCAGATCTGAAGTCTTCATTAAATCTAAGTACCCCGTTGCTCCAGACCGATGTCAGAAAAAGTTAATAATTTTATTTCTTGTGGGAAGCAAATACTTCATAAGAATTTTCATTCTTACTGTACTCCTTGCCTAGGCCCTGACCACGACGTTGCTGGTTGTCGGTTTTGTGATAGATTTAACCAATGCACTGTTAAGCGTCGGTACGATTTTGCATTTCATTACTTTGGCAGAAGATTCAATTATATAATGCCGTCAGAACAACCGACTACCGGAGTTTATAAAAAGCGCAAAGAAAAAGAAAAGGCAGGCATCCGAGGTCCAAAACCGACGACTAGGCTTCCGTTAGGCCTGTCGTCGGTTCGCCGGTTCTCAGTGAGGCACTTCCGCAGCCCTTGACGCCCGCTACCTCAGAGCCACAGGTCATTTCCGACTCCCATGTGGAGCCGACTAGGCCGCTGAAAACTCAAGGTATTGGACACTTGGAAACTATTCCCTCAGATGGGTCCGGAGCCGCTGAGCAGGCATCGGCTTCTTAGGGCGTTTTCAGGCCTACACAGTTGTATGTAAAGCCATCTTCAGCTTCAAAGGCAAAGACTAAAGCAGCTCTAAAGACAAAGAAACAAGTACAGCATTCTCCTGGGCAAGCCTCCATGCCTAAAAAACAGATGCTTAAAATAGCCGAAGACCTAATTACTTTGATCAGGGGTTCCCACCCCCCCTCTTGATAAGGGGCCTAGGCAAGAGATAGAATATGAATCTTCAGATCAGGTTTCCATTTCTTCTGATTCCTCTTCTGAACAGGAATATTCCCTTCCTCCCTATGAGGATTCTGATGCTGATCCCTTAAGCCTCACCTCCTGAGGATTATTCTTTTGGGGAAACCCTGCATACTATGAGGGAGCATTTCCATTGGCAGAGCCAAGATTACTCAGAATCCAAGAAAAGGCTCAGAGACTTCCTTTTATTACCCCAGCACAGGCCCCTTGCTATTCCTCCTGTTTTAGACATTGTAGATGATGTATTTTCAGAGTCCGGTCTGTCTCCTGACTCTTTACCACCGGCTCCTGTTAAGCCAGACAGATACTACAGGGTTCCTGATTCTCATAAATTTCTTTACAAAAACTCTGCTGCTGACCCAGAAACTATATCTCAGGGTCCCAAGGGTGTCAAGGCTTCCACTGCAAAAAACCCTATCCCCTCTGATAGGGATTCAAGGGCCCTGGACAGATGGGGGAAAAAGATTTATACTTCTGCTACCTTGGCTGTAAGAGTTTTAAATTGTCAGTTTCATATGCTAAATATCAGCAATATCTTATGTCACAGCTTAAACAGAAAATGTTAACAAATTAAGAATGTGCAGAAAACAAAGAAATGCAGGATTTATTGCATGCAGCTGAACAAGTAGGAAAGCATAATTTGCAATGTGGTTTTGATTCTCTAGAGGCCTCCTGCAGGGACGCAGTTACAGGTTCTGTCATTAGGAGGCATGCTTGGTTAAAAGAACAGAATCTGCCCGATCATGTTAAAGCAAAGCTATTAGATGCTCCATTACAACATGATATCTTGTTTGGTGTTAAAGCAGAAGAAGTGTTGAAGAAAATGGAGGACAAAGCTAAATCTATGCAAACAGTAAAGGATTTCTTACAGGTACAGCCTCCCAGATTTAGCAGGAACTGGCCTACAAAGAATTGGTTCTTTCCAGTGTCAGACAGGCCACAAAGAGGCAGATACAGATGCCCCAGAGGCAGATCACAGCCCCAAGGCTCATATAGGCCTAAACAATGGGGTGCTTCTACCTCCAAAAGCGGAGAGGAAAAATCACAGCCGTACAGGAAACCGTCTCGGTGACTTTCCCCTGCCAGCACCAAGCACTTATCTTCTGGCAGCTCCTTTGGGGGGGAAACTAGCACTTTTTTCACAAAATTGGCATATGATCACCCAGGACAAATGGGTCTTAAATATCGTATCTCAAGGATACAGGTTCCACTTTCACACCCTGCCAAGGCCAAACGGTATGCTATACCTGCCACGCAATCAATGGGCAGAGGCACAAAAACAAGTTTCATCCCTCATGGACATGAGAGCCATTCAACAAGTACCACAGCAAGAGCAGGGACAAGGATTTTACTCAAGGCTATTCTTGGTACCCAGAAAGGACAAAGCCTGGAGACCAGTACTGGACCTGTCTATCCTAAACACATTCCTGGATATTCCAAAATTTAAAATGTTAACTCTGCAGCAGCTTCTGCCCATGCTGGGCAAGAAGGCTTGGCTTGTGACTTTAGACCCAAAAGAGGCATACCTGCATGTCCCAATCAGACAATCATGCAGAAGATACCTCAGATTTATAGCTGGCTCAATGCACTACCAATTCTCTGCACTGCCCTTTGGCTTATCTACTGCGCCCAGGGTCTTCACAAAATGCCTGGCACCAGTAATTGCATTTTGCAGACAGAGGAATACAAATATATCCTTACTTGAACGACTGCCTTATTCAAGCAGAGAACAAGGACATCCTACTACAGCATCTGGAGTTTGTAAAAAGATTACTAACAGGTCTAGGGTACACAGTAAACGAAAGGAAATCAAAGCTCGTACCCTCTCAAGAGATAATATTCCTGGGTGCAAGCTTAAATACAACTGCCCAGATGGCTTATCTCACGCCAGACAAACACAGACAACTGACTACTTACTTCAAAATGTAGGCAACAAAGACCCAGTTATCTGCAAGAAAAATTCTGCAGGCTTTGGGCTTCATGGCATCCTGCATACTGCTAATTCCATATGCAAGACTGCATATGAGGAAACTTCAATGGTATCTGAAAAGTGTTTGGACTCAACATTGCCACAGTCTGGAAACAATAATTACCCTCATTCCCTGCCTGCAACTGGAGTTTCGATGGTGGGCAAAAGCCTGTCACCTCAACACGGGACAGCCATTCACCTTACACACAGCCAGGCAGACATTGACAACAGATGCATCAGATTATGCCTGGGGTGCCCATATGGCAGGAAGATGTATTCAGGGCACATGGCCCGCAAGTCACATGCATCTACATATCAATCAAAAAGATATGCTAGCTGTTCAGAATGCCCTGACAGCCTTCAAGGATCAACTTCATCCAGGACAGCTACTAATAAAAACAGACAATACTACAGCCATGTGGTACATAAACAAGCAGGGGGGCAAGCATTCCTACCCCCTCTGCAGATTAGCCATGAACCTGTGGGGCACAGCACTGACTTAACCAAGTACATCTGCAAGCAAAATTCCTGCCAGAAAGAATAAATACTGTGGCAGAGGAACTAAGCAGAAACCTTATGGATCCCCACGAGTGGAAATTGGATCCACAAGTCTTCAGCATGATAACAAGGAACTGGGGATGCCCGGACATAGACCTATTTACCTCCCCTCACAACTGCCAACTACAGAGATTCTGTACAAGGACTTATCACAAGCAAGCATGGAAAGTGGATGCTCTATCTTTCAGCTGGAAAAACCTAACAGTATATGCCTTTCCTCCTCTGCCTTTCCCCAAGTTACCACTCAAGGTCAGACGAGAAGCCAAAAATGATACTAATTGCCCAGACTGGCCCCTCCAGCACTGGTACCCAATCCTAAAGAGCTTGTCTCAATGCCCTGCTTGGACATTACCTCAAATTCCTCACTTAATTGACCCAGCAAGACATTCAGATACTGCACAGCCAACTCAGGACCTTAAACCTGGCAGCATGGCGGATAATGTAGCCATTCAAGACGCACCTCTCTCTAAAGCAGTGATGGATGTTATTTTGGACGCCAGGAGGCCTAGCACCAGAAAATCTTATGCAGAAAAATGGAAGAGATTCTGTGCTTGGAACTCGGCACTAGGTATTGACATGACTGTTCCAAATATTCCTCAGATTTTGCAATATTTAACTGAGATGCTGGATAAAGGCCTTTCCTTTTCATCAATTAAAATTCATGCCTCTGCCATTTCAGCTCATTACAATACAGAACCACCTATTTTTTCTCATCCATTGCTAAGGCAGTACCTCAGAGGGGCCAAAAATATAAGACCTCCAAGGATAGCGCCAATACCTGCTTGGGACCTCAACTATGTCTTGGAAAAACTCACACTGCCTCCGTTTGAGCCAGCCTCTGCAGGTGATATAAAAGTCTTATCCTGGAAAACAGCTCTGCTCCTAGCAATAATCTCCGCTAGACGAGTCTCAGAGTTAGAGGCACTCATGGCTGTATAACCTTTTATCATTTTCCATCCTGACAGGGTTTCTCTAAGGACAAACCCTACATTTATACCCAAGGTAGTGTCCAGTGTGGCCCTTAACCAAACAATTAATTTGCCTACCTTTTACCCAAACCCACAGAATAAGGGTGAGAGACGTCTGCATTATTTGGACATTCACAGGCAGCTACGCTTCTACTTGGACAGAACCAAAGATCTGAAGTAGGAGAATTCATTTGTCAGCAACCTGTGGGTATGGATCCGATATCGGATCCGAACCGGCATGGTTTATCCAGCTATGGATCCGAGCTCCTAGCTCCTCCCCTCACCCATAATGCCCTGCTCTCCCTACATGACCTCAGATCTAGTTTGCCGCATTCATGGTGACAGCTGGATTTTGAGCTCCTGTCAGCTAAGTGCTATTTTTGTGTAAAAATAAGGGTTTTTTCTGTTAAAAATAGTTAAATTGTGTGAAAGTTGTAGGTTACCCTCTGTTAGTTAACTTTTGGTTAAATTAATTATTTTTGTAGCCCCCTCCCCTCGCTGGTTCGTAGTCGGTGTGTGTGTGTAATACTTTGGGGCCTTCTGTGTGAGAGTTTTTGTAAGTTCTTTACTTTTTAAAAAAAAAAAAAAAAAAAAGTATTTGTAAACAGTATGTCTGAAGCCCCAAAGGCAATCTTTTCAAAATGCTCCGAGTGTGGCCATAAGCTTTCCCCTGCTGATGGCCACACTCGGTGCTTTCGATGCCTTGGGGTTGAACACCTCACATCTGGATGTTCAATCTGTGCAGGGTTCAACCCCAGGGCATTGAAGGAGCGGAGGTCGAAGTTGGTCTTGGCGGGACTCTTGCCCCCGGACACTGCTTCGGCCCCCGCTCCCTTGGTGGTTACTGCTTCTGCAGTTCCTGCCTTGCCTGCTCCCCCTCCTCTGCCCGGGACTCAAACTCCCGCCTTAGGGTCGGAGGAGTGGGAAGCGAGGAAGAAGGACCGGAGAGAGAAGCACCATAAGTGGCGGGCCGAGACCTCTGTGTCGGCCCGCTGCTGGCTTCTCCTCCGCCTCGGGCTGCTGGCTCTCCCCCTCCTTGGCTCCGGTCTCCATGCTTATCACCGGGGCCTGAGGATGAGGAGACCCGACCTCCGTCGAGGTTATCGAGGCGGCACTCAAGGCCTACCTCTGTAGCCTCGTCGAGGTCTACTTACAGCCTCTCCGATGCTGATCTGGACCGGATGATGCGAAGGTTCATCCAGGCCCAGATGCAGAATGGAGTGCTCCTGCCTCCCCCCCCCCCCCTCTGGGGTGGAGCTCGACCCCCTTTTTTAAGCCCATTGCTCCTTTTCCGACCCGCTATCCGGGTTCAGAGCATTCGGAGCCGGGCAGCCTCGGAGCCGGGGGTGGGTCGGCGCCGACAGTACTAGGTACTTTGGATCTGACCCTGCCCTCGAGTCTGTCGGATCCGACCTCTCGGAGCCTTGGCCCAAGCTTCAGATCCGAGGGACTCAGTGTGCCTTCCACGCCATCCTTGTCGGAGCGCACTGGTCCCTCGGATCCGAGGGGTTCGGCGCCGGCTCCGATCCGCTCATCGGATCCGAGGGGGAGACGACTTTTGGATCCTGTTGTCAAGGCTGGCTCCCCCTCGACTTTTGATGTGGTAGAGAGGGCTCTGTTGAGGGCATCCGGACCCCCGGCCCTTGCTTCGGCTCCGTCCCGCACTCCATCTGCTCTGGGCCAGGCTTCCATCACCCGGCCACTGGGACAGCCCGCTTCACTGCCCCAAGCAGTTTCTTCGGATCTGGACATTGCTGGTGAGGGCTCCTCAGACAGACCCCCGAGGAAGCTCCTCGCAAGCATACATGAAAGAGGAGGAACATAGACTCCCCCAAGTCTTTAACCGAAGACACTGACTTGGAGGAAGGGGAAGGCTCCCCAAGATCACCCCCTGAGGATGTCTCCTTTGGAGACATCATGGAAATGTTAAGGATCAGAGGTGGGTGGTCTGCCCCAAAGTCTTCCACGGACGAGTCTGTGTTCTTGGAGGCATTTGAAGCGGGCCCGTCTACCTCTTGGGTGTCCCCTCCTGCCGACCCCCTGGTGGACCTTATTACCACCAGGGCGTGGAAGGAACCGGACACCGTGGAGCCAATCCCCAAGAGGCCCGACAGGATCCTTAGCCCCCCTGCTGACCGTGCCCACTGGAGCAAGGGACCCCCGGTAGATGCCATGTTGTCGGCGGCAGCCACCAAGAGGGAACTCGCCCAGGAGAGTCCCTCAGTCCATCCTCCGAGCAAGGAGTCTCGGATGATGGACCGTTTGGGGAAGCGAATGTTTAGTTCAGCGACCTTCTCAGTGAGGGCGCTCAACTATTTGGCACATGTCATTAGGATGCAGCGCGATCTAATCAAGGAATACGCTGCACCCCCCCCCCCCCCCCGAGTCAATGTTGGAGGAGGACAAACTTCTGCACTCCACCCATATGGCCCCTCTTCGTTCCGTGACAAACACCTCTATGCGGTTACTTTCCCACGCTACCAAGGGGGCCGCTAGAGCTGCGGGAGCAAGCCTAGTCACAAGACAGCAGGCCTAGCTCCGCCACTGCGATTTCACGGAGCCCTTCAAGGCGTCATTCGCGAACGCCCCCTTTGACGGTTCTGCCCTTTTTGGCAAAACGGTTCGCGATACCTTGGTTCAGAGCGAGAAGGGCGGGGAAGACGCTGTCTGCCATCAGAGTCCGCTTCTCTGTGCCCCAGAGGTCCTACTCTAGGAACCAAAAGGGCCAGAAGAAGATGTGGTTCAGGAAGTCGCAGCATTCCCAACCCGCTCCGGACAACCAGTCCTTCCGTGGCAGAGGAGGACAGGGAGGACGCCGCCCTAGGGGCAGAGGGGCTCCCAGGAACTTTGGGTTCAGAGAACCTTTCTCTGAACGGCCCACGCAGCAGCCCTGAGGGGTTGCCCGACTGCTCCACTCTGGAGGCAGTTGGGGGACACTTTTCGGAGCACCTAGCGGCTTGGGAGTCCATTACAACGGACTACTGGGTACTCCGGATTATATCCAGAAGATACAAGATCCCCTTCCTTCATGTCCCAAAGTTAAAAATCCTTCCCGATGTTCCACCCGATCAGAGGGAGGCCGCTTCAGCAGAGATTGGCCATCTGCTGAGAAAAAGAGCCATCCAGCCCGTCCCCCAAGACCAGATCGGATCAGGGTTCTACTCCAGGTTCTTTTTAGTGCCAAAAAAGACGGGGGACCTCAGACCCATTCTAGACCTATCCCTGTTGAACCTGTCAGTCCCCAAAGAGAAGTTCCGGATGGTCACTTTGCAGTCCATCCTCCCCCTTCTAGGGGAGAATCACTGGATGTTCTCTATAGACCTCAAGGATGCGTACTACCACATTCGCATAGACAGGCAATCCAGGAGGTTTCTTCGCTTCCGGCTAGGAGCCAGTCACTACCAGTTCAGGGTCCTTCCCTTTGGTCTCACCACAGCCCCCAGGGTGTTAACCAAAGTGTTAGCAGTGGTTGCGGCCCACCTGAGGCTTCAGGGGGTGCAGGTCTTTCCGTACCTAGACGACTGGCTTCTCACCGCCCCAACAAGGCATGTACTCACTTTGGCAAGAGATTCCTTCCTTCGTCTAGCTCCCAAGCTAGGCATCACGGTAAACATAGAGAAGTCCAACCTGGTCCCTACTCAAGTAATAGAATTTGTAGGAGCCAGGTTAGACACGAGAAATTTAAGGGCCTTTCTCACATCCGACAGGGTTCGGAATCTACGACTCCAGGTGCGGGCCATCCTTCACTCCAGCTCAACACCTGCGGAATTGGTCCTGAGGGCACTAGGGTCTATGGCGGCAGCGATTACTCTTCTTCCGCACGCCCTCTTGAACATGAGGGTGCTTCAATGGACACTTCAGGTGCAATGGTCGTTTCTCTCCCTCCCCCTGCATCATCCCATTGCAATCAGCAAGGCTTGCAAGCGGTCTCTCTTGTGGTGGCTCCATTCTCCGGACCTCCACAGGGGCCGCCCCTTTTGTGCATCTCCCCCTCTCGCCACGGTGACCATGGACGCTTCCCGCCTCAGGTGGGGGTGGGGGGCATTTTGTGGGCCGGACGGTCCAAGGCACGTGGAGCGATTCAGAGACCTCCCTGCATATCAATGTTCTGGAAATGAGGGCGGTGCTTTTGGCATTGCTAGCACTTCAGGCCCTCCTTCCCCTGGGAACAATTGCGATTCAATCAGACAACATGTCGGTGGTCTGGTATATCAACAAACAGGGGGGAACCAGGTCTTACCCTTTATGTCGAGAAGCCATGAGAGTGTGGGAATGGGCGATCTCCACCAACCGCTTTCTCATTGCAACACATATTCCGGGTCGGACCAACATCCTAGCGGACAAGCTCAGTCGCACCATTCTTTCCCCGTACGAGTGGTCTCTCAGTGCTCAGGTAGCGAAACGTATCTTCGCACAGTGGGGGACTCCCTGTTGCGATCTCTTTGCCTCTCCTTTAAATGCCAAGTACAACAGTTTTTTCACTCTAATTCCCCCTCTAGGGGATTCTCTGAGAGACGCTCTGGTGCATGCTTGGCCTCCCGGTCTTCTTTATGCATACCCCCCTCTACCTCTGATGCTACAAGTACTTCAGAAAGCCTCTCGGTTGGGGTGCAGAATGATCCTCATTGCCCCATTCTGGCCTCGACAGATCTGGTTCCCTTACTTAAGGTCTCATATTCAGTGAATCCACCTTGGATTCTAGATCCCATTCCGGATCTGATATTACACCCGTCGAACCTGCCAACACCGAACCTGGACAACCTGAAGCTGACTGCTTGGCTGCTCCAGTTCCACTCCTAATCAGGACTCCCGGTATCTCATCTCCAGTTAAGGCCATTCTGGTCGCAGCCCACAAGCCCTCTACCAGAAAAATTTACCGCAGTAAATGGAAGCGTTTGTCCATTTGGGCGGAGCGGCAAGACCTAGACCCTTTTACGGTTCCCCTTCCTGTGGTTCTAGATTTCCTTACTACTCTCTTTAATGATGGAGCCAGTAGTTCCACGGTCAAAGTTCAGCTGGTGGCCATATCTCATTACCATGTTGGACACGATTCAGGGCCTCTTATGTCGACTAAGATATGCAAAACCTTTCTAAAAGGCACCTTTTTGCTCAGACCCCCGGTCAAAGAAACTGTTCCCCCGTGGGATCTCTCCTTGGTATTACAGGCCTTGACCGCTCCTCCCTTCGAACCTGCGGCTACAGTCGATCTTAAGTACTTGTCTCTTAAAACTGCTTTTTTGGTAGCCATTACTTCGGCTAAGAGAGTTTCAGAGCTTCAGGTCCTGTCCATGAAATCGCCTTATCTCATTTTTCATCCGGACCGGGTGTTCCTCAGGATCAATCCCTCCTTTCTCCCTAAAGTAGCTTCGGAAGCTAACATTAATCAGTCCATCAACCTCCCTGTTTTCTTCCCTAAGTATCAAAACAAAGGCGAATACAAGCTTCATTCCTTGGATGTTCACAGGCAGCTTCGTTTTTATCTTCATAGGACAGCTGGTCATAGGCAATCAGACCAGTTGTTCATTTCTTTTGCCAAATTCAATCTGGGTAAACCAATTTCCAAAGTTTCTTTGTCAAGCTGGATTTCTCAGTGTATCCTATTGGCGTACCAAGCCTCTGGGAGGCCCGCACCGGAGGGAGTCCATGCTCATTCTACTCGGTCTGTCTCAACTTCAGCGGCCTTTAAGTCTAGGGTTCCTCTGGATGACACTTGTTCAGCAGCCACTTGGGCTTCATCTCATACTTTTATTACTCATTACAAGCTGGACGTCACATCTAGAGGTAGAGCATCCTTTGGCTCCGCGGTGCTCCGGAATATCCTTCCATGATGGCCACCCAAGATTCAGGTAGCTGGGGACTCTGTTCCACAGGTTGCTGATTATGAATTCTCCTACTTCAGATTTAGAAGTTATGTACTTACCATAACGTTCCATCTGAGTAGGTGGATTCATTTGTCTGCAACCATCCTGCCCTCCTATCCCCCTGGCCTTGTCAGTTTCCTGCATAGGGTGTGTTAGCCTTTGGTTAGGGTAGTTGGTGCAGGGCAAACTCGATCTGAGGTCATGTAGGGAGAGCAGGGCATTATGGGTGAGGGGAGGAGCTAGGAGCTCGGATCCATAGCTGGATAAACCATGTCGGTTCGGATCCGATATCGGATCCATACCCACAGGTTGCAGACAATGAATCCACCTACTCAGATGGAACGTTATGGTAAGTACATAACTTCTAATTTTCAGAAAGACTGAACAACTTCTAGTGACATATGCTGCAGGATCACAAGGAAAGCCTATCTCAAAACAGACTATTTGAAAGTGGATAGGCCACTGCATTCATTTCTGCTATTCACAGCATGGCAAATCAGTGCCTAAGGGCATTAGGCCACATTCAACCTGAGCAGCAGCCTTCCTCAGAGGAGTACCAACCAAAGACATCTTAGAGGCTGCAACTTGGAGTTCAGTGCATACTTTTACAAAGCACTATCACTTACCTCTCTACTCTAACTCCAGGGCAGGCTTTGCCACTGCAATTCTGCAGGGCCTGATAGCCTCTCCTAATCTTATTTAGCCAGCCTCCCAACCTTAGCTTTGGGATTCAACCCAATTGTAATGACTGCAACAGTAAAACACGATGAACATAGTACAGTTGTGTACCTACCATAAATGTAGATGTTAGAGTGTATTCACTGTTGCAGTCCAGGTTACCCTCCCACCATCCCCCTTTTACTTGCTGGGACTTATCTGTACTTCTCTATTCTATACAACCTATGTGGTGTATTTGCTTGTAGATGAAGGAAAAGTTGTTTTTTCTGTATGCATGCTTATTGGCATAATATAGCCTACCTTTTTAGGGGCACCTGACATCTGGGGCAAGAAAAACTGAAGAAAATGGCTTCGGCTGCATCTTTTATACCCCTGGCGCACTGACGTCAGGGAGGAGGCGATAGCAACCAATGCCGGACCTAGACTTTGGAACTCGGGCCGACTGCGGGTAGCCTGCCAGCAGGATAACCCAATTGTAATGACTGCAGCAGTGAATACACTCGAACATCTAAATTTATGGTAGGTACACAACTGTACTTTCTCTGCACTGCCCTTTGGCTTATCTAATGTGGCCAGGGTATTCACAAAGTGCCTAGCTCCAGTTATTGCATTTTGCAGGCAAAGAAATATTCAAATATACCCATATCTGGATGATTGTCTAATTCAGGCAGAAAGCCAGGACATACTTTTGAATCATCTGACCTTTGTACAAAGGGTTCAAACTTGTCTGGGGTACACCATAAACAAAAAGAAATCACACCTGGTACCCTGTCAACAAATTATATTCCTGTGAGCAAGCTTGAGTACAACTTCTCAGGTGGCTTACCTCACGCCAGCGAAACAAATTTATTTGGCAGCCTATTTCAAACAAGTGGCCACAAAAACCCTGCTATCTGCAAGACAAATACTGCAAGCCTTGGGGTTCATGGCCTCCTGCATTCTTCTAATTCCATGTGCAAGACTGCATATGAGGAAACTACAGTGGTATCAACATTCTCAGGATCTAGAAGCAATGATTTCTGTCATACCTTGCCTGTGCCTAGAATTCCTTTGGTGGGCAGAGGCCTGCCACCAAAACAAGGGACTGCCTTTCACACCACCCCCTGCCACCCAAACCCTAACAGACGCATCAGACTATGCATGGGGGGAGGCTCACCTGGCAGGGAAGCGCATTCAGGGCAAATGGAATCCAAGTCAAATGCACCTGCATATCAATCAGAAAGAAATGTTAGCTGTACAGAATGCTCTGACAGCCTTCAAGGACCACATTCTTCCAGAACAACTAATGGTAAAGATGGACAAAGCCACTGTTATGTGGTACATAAACAAGCCAGGGGGGTACACATTCTTACCCCCTCTGCAGACTAGCCATGGCACTGTGGAACACAGCCTCGAGCTACCAAGTGCACCTACAGGCTCAGTTCCTGCCAGGAAAATTAAATACACTGGCAGATGGACTAAGCAGAAACCTCATGGACCCACACAAGTGGAAACTGGAAGCAAGGATTTTCAACATGTTGACAAGAAAATGGGGGAGCCCATATATAGACCTGTTTGCCTCTCCCCAGAACTACAAGTTGGACAGATTTTGCACAAGGACTCCCCACAAGCAAGCCTGGAAAGTGGATGCTCTGTCCTTCAGCTGGAAAAATCTGTCGGTCTATGCCTTCCCCCCTCTGCCTCTGCTCTCCAAAGTACTATTAAAAATCAAACAGGACAAACCAAGGATGATTTTGATTGCTCCAGACTGGCCACGCCAACACTGGTACCCCCTCCTGCGCAGTGTGTCACGGTTATCCCCATGGTACCTGCCTCAGACTCCTTCCCTGTTGTCTCAGCAGGAGAACCAGATTCTGAACCCTCAGCTTCTAAGACTGAACCTTGCAGCCTGGCTAATTACATAATCTCTCCTCTACCATCCCTCAGTAAACCTGTGATGGATAACATTTTAGCGGCAAGGAGACGTAGTACTACAAAATCTTATGCTGAAAAATGGAAAAGATTCTGTGCCTGGAACCAATCTCAAGGAATGAGCACAGCAGTGCCCATTTTACCTCAGATTTTACAATACTTAACTGAGATGCTTCACAACAGCCTGTCTTTTTCCTCCATTAAAATCCATGTCTCAGCCATTTCAGCTCATTATAGCACAGAACCTCCCCTCTTCTTTCGTCCACTGCTCAAGCAGTTCCCCAGAGGGGCCAAAAATTTGAGACCACCCAGGAGAGCTCCAACCCCAGCCTGGGACCTTAACTTTGTTTTGGAGAAACTTCACTCTACCTCCTTTCGAGCCAGCTGCTACTGCAGACTTAAAATTTCTTTCTTGGAAAACAGCTTTCCTTTTAGCAATCACTTCAGCTAGAAGGGTATCTGAATTATAGGCCCTTATGGCAGTGGAGCCTTTCATCATCTTTCATGCGGACAGGGTGTCCCTCAGAACCAATCCATCCTTCATGCCCAAGGTAGTATCCAGTGTGTCTCTTAATCAGTCTATTCATTTGCCAACCTTCTTTCCCAATCCACAGAACAAAGGGGAATGTATACTGCATTCCTTAGATGTGCACAGACAACTTAGATTCTACTTGGACAGGACTAAACCTCAAAGGAAATCTGAACAACTGCTGGTGGCATTTGGTACAGGGGCAGAGGGGAAGGCTATTTCAAAGCAAACCATTTCTAAATGGATATGCCATTTGCATTCATTTCTGCTATAAGCACCATGGAAAACCTATCCCCCAGGGGATCAGACCTCACTCCACCAGGGCTGCATCTACCTCTACAGCCTTTCTCAAAGGCATCCCTACCAGTGACATCCTAGAATCTGCTACCTGGAGTTCTGTGCATACTTTCACCAAGCATTATCATTTGCCAATTTTCTCTAAATCCAGAGCTGGCTTTGCCACTGCAGTCTTGCAGGCCTTATAGCTGGTCCTAATGCTATCGAAATTCCTCCTCCCAACCATAGCTTTGGGAATCTACCCAAATGTAATGACTGCAACAGTGAAACACTAAGAACATAGTACAGTTGTGTACACTTACCATAAATGTAGATTTTTTGAGTGTATTCACTGTTGCAGTCCTGGTTACCCTCCCTCCAGCCCCCCTAACTTCTTTTGGATATACCTCTACTTTCCTTTACTATGCTTAAAAACCTTTTTGGTGTATTTGCTTTTTTGTTGGAGGTATATCATTGTACTGTTATATTTAATTGCTTCCCATTAGGGGGGCACCTGACATCTGGGGCAAGAAAAACTGATGTAATGGCATCGGCTGCATGTTTTATACCCCCTGACGACCTGACATCATGGAAGAAGGGACAGCAACCGACGCAGGTCCCAAGACTTTGTTAATCAGGCCGACTGCGGGCTACCTGCAAGCAGATAACCCAAATGTAATGACTGCAACAGTGAATGCACTCAAACATCTACATTTATGGTAAGTGTACACAACTGTACTTTTTTTGATGGGGAAAAAATACTTTTGAATACTAACCTCTGTTTCATTGACTGTTGATGTCAGTGTTACTTGGACTTCAGGCTTCATTTTTGGCTTCACCATGAAACAACTTGCTGGTTCCTTGTATCTTTCTTCTTCCAGCCACAAAAAGAAGAAAATGGCCAAACAGTCTTTGCCCTTTCTTCAGGCTGCAAATTTGCCTCCTATGTGAATGGGTTACTCTGATGTGGCCATTTCTGGTTCCTCAGACTATTCATTTTACCTCTGCCACTACTCGAGTGCCCCTGCTGGTTAAGGCAGAACCGCATATGTCCGTCTCCAAGGAAGGAGCAAACTAGCAGACCAGGATGCCTGTCCCAAGGAATGCTTTGTCTTTGGTTTTCTTCTAAAGAAATTCCTCTCAAAAAGAAGCAGAAAGTTAAACATTTATTTTCCATGTCTCTCTTACTTTGGACAGATCATCAGGCACTTGGACCTTCTATTTTTCATGTTACTGGTAAGAAAAAAAGGAAATGTTCATGTTATTGATCATTGCTGCAGTAGCATTCTCTATATGGGTTATTTCCTGTATAAGATATAGCAGCTGTCCAGCTTCTAAAGCTTCAGGGTACCTTCCATACACCCAAACTGTCAGTCAGCTTAAAGTGAGCTGACTAAGAAGATAGGTTTGTATGCCAGGCCCTTCAGAGCTTTCCTCTCTGGAGGCTCATCTAAGGCTTTCAAGGACCGATGACTGGCTTGTGCTGTTCCTTTGCTGGGCCGATAAGTTCCCTTTGGGGGGGAAAAAACTTCCGTTCTAAAAAAAAAAATATTTATTTTATTGCACTTTCGGTACTTAAATATTATCGCAACCAGATTTTTAACGGCAAAAAAATAGTTGCTTAAAGATCATGACATATGGTCATTAATGTTGTACAAATGTTGTTGTTTACATTGTACTACTTTTTGTGGGTAAGACCTTACGTTTGTATGGTTTTGGACTTTTTATTATAAATAATTTCATGTAATTTCACTGTCACTTGCTGAGGATTGCCAGTGCCGCAACTGTTTGATTGGCCCACAACATTAGAAACAAGTCTGACTGTCGAATAAATAGTTTGCTTTTTTTGTTCTTTTCCATTTTGGGGGGTCATTTCACATTTATGGAGTAGGTATTGTAAAGGGGTAGGTAGAGTGATGCATCATTTGTCGAAACACAGAATAATAATTACGTTATCTCTGTTTATGGGAAGGCTTTTAGTATGCAACCATGGTATTTTGACAGCATGTGAAAAAAGAAATGCTGCTTTCAGGATTGTAATGAATATTTTCCATAACTTACACAGTAGAAATGGTTTATGGGATTTCAAAACCCTAGCCATGCTGCATCACCTGCAAGGCTTGGATTGCTACGAGTACGTTGTTCAATGTTACTATACAGTTGAACTGGCTAAACTGGACCCAACGCTTATGAAAAGTGCACCCCTGCATTCTATTACTACCAAATTAAAACAGTTTGCATTGCGGCACACTTTGGCCATGCAACCTGCTGTAGAGCAGTGAAACAGATCCATGCTTTTGCAGCATATCAAGCTTATTTAACTTTTTTGTAATAAAACAACCATATTTCATGATTGTTAAGCAACCGGTATTGCCGTTAAAAATCTGGTTGCGATAATACACAAGTACCGCACTTTCTTGTTCGGGAAGGTTATTTTAAAGCTAGTCATTTGTGTTTTAATGGACTGTCACTAGACTGTGTTGTACGCTTGAATGAGAGTGCTCTTTTTTTCCTTTTATTTTAAGTTATTTAAAGTAAATGAAAACCAATTTTTCCATCAGTCCCATGATTGGTCCTTCTTCCAGCAAAAAAAAAAGAAAAGTAAAGCAAACAGCCTTTACCACCACAGTAGGCTAGCAATATGCCTTCACTGTGGCCATTAATTGTACCTCAGGCCTCTCATCTTTTACCCCAGATCCCTCTGGTGTAGCACCTACAGCCACTATGGACCAGGGTTAGCCATATCCTCTGGGGCTGTTGGGGTTCCCCTACTGGGCAAGGGGAAAACCACTGTCATACCTCTCATCCTCTTAGAGCAAAATATCTGGACAAAGCTGTAAATAAAGGCGGGACAAAAGCCTAAAAATAAAGACACTTTTTAAATATTGCTCTTACAAACTTAGAAAATTGATAGAATAACATGTTGATTTTGCATTAGCATGAATTTTCTGAAGGGTATGAAACTTGAAACTCAAGTGTCTGTCATTTTCTGACTTCACCCCTCAGTAATTTACCAACAATGCGATAGAAAACCACAATTTTATGTGAAGTAGACCAAAAGTATGAGGCAATAATCTAGGCATTCTATGAAAATCTGTACAGTTGAGAGGTATGGTGCTGTCAGTCCTGGGAGAGGAAAACAGGGGAGGCTTGCCTGTTTTGTCAGAATGTTGTGCCCATCCGTGGGGATGCAACAATGTTGGCCCCATTTTTCTTGCCAAAAAGAAACAGAAAACTGAACATGTATCTAATCTTCCTCAAATTTCCTTAGACGGGCGTAGTTTACTGGGTCTGGCTCAAGGTTTAATTCAGGCTATTGATCTTTCTTAAAAAGTTGTTTCTGGTAAAAGAAAGAGGGATCATTTTTTTTCCCCAAAGCAATCCAAGATTCTGAATCTGGATAGGAAGATGAAAGGATGGATGCAGGGTTTTCTTCTCAGATTCAATAGATAGCTTCGTTTCTGAATCTCCCTGTGGAGGGTTTCTCTTTGTATGAGACTGTTTTTCAGAATATGCTGTGTTTTCAGTGGAAGAACTGAGTTTTCTCAGTCTCTCAGAAAATAATGAGTTGTTACAGAAGGAATTTCCAGAACCAACTCCCATTCCTCCAGTTCTGTCAGCTTTGGAGGATGTGTGTGTTTCTGCCTGCAGGTTTCCTGACAGTTAGCTAGCTGCCCCTAAAAAAAAGGCAGACAGGATGTAAAAAGTTCCTCTTGTCTTTTAAGTTGTTATACACTCTTCACAAAACTGACCCAGCAGCTATACTTTAGTTAATCCTACTGCAGTTAAACACTTGTTTATTTCCAAACCTTTATTTTCTGATAAGGACAGGAAGATTATTGACAAATATGGGAAAAAAAGTATGTGCATCTTCAGGATTTTGAATGGTCAGGCTCATATGTTTATTCTGATTGTGAAATATGGAGGATGTTTGGTCTGCAGTTTCTTCTTGTGAGGAAAAATTGGCTTTAAATAATTTAGTTACTTCTGTTGTACAATTCACTACTTATTGTTTAGAGTGTGTGTATGATTCATTTAATACTTTTCTAGGCTATGGACTGTTTTGAGGTTTGCATGTCTGCTTTCTCAAAACTTCACAGATGATGGTAAAAATGAGATTTTAAATTCTTCTTTGGATAGAGATTTAGTTTTAGCCCCCTCTGCTGCAGAAGTGATCAAAAATGTGACACAGTGGGTAAGGTGATACAGGGAATCTCCAAGATTTCCAGCCTTCCTTTTCCAGTTTTTCTAAGGGCTTCTGTAACCCTCATCCAGTTTTGGAAAAAAAAAAGGAAACAAAATAAACAGTCTCAGTAAAATGCAGGTAAACAGAAGTGTAAGAAGAAATGGCAAGGGGGGCTACAAAAAAGACTTCTTGAACCACCTAAAACCAAGGACAGTCTAACAGGTCAGAATTTAAGGGATCTTGATCCCCCCTCTCACTTTGGTAGCACCATTCCCCTTCCAGAAAGTGTGAATCTCCACTTATCTCTTTGGCAGCAAATAGTTTGACATATGGGTTCTGAAGGTAATTCAAACAGGTGCTTTTTCATTTCATTGGATAGGAATGTTTCTGTATGCTTTTCCAGCCTTCACATTAATATCCAGGGTACGTCTGAAGATTCAGAAGAAATCCCCCAGATCATTGTGGTGACTCCCTTCTGCTCCAGGCAACTGAGTTTCTGGAAGTGTCGAGGGGCAGTTACCACAAACTTCCTCACAGACTTGAACTACTCATGCATGAAAAGGGGGGTTTGATACAACACTCCTCAATTAACTTCAGTTGACTGCCTGGATGATGGGGTCTTAATTTCTTTTAGGTGTTTGTTGATAAATTATATGCAGCAGGTACTAAGGGTGGCAAGAAAGTGTGCTAATAGAAAATCATATATTAACAAATGGAAAAGGTTTTCTAGTTGATGCCAGCAACATAATCATCACCCATTCAGGGCTAGTTGTTCTCCGGTTTTACAATGTTTGTGTGAACTACTACCCTGTGGTGATGTTCTTCATGTTTCACTGTTGCAGTCATCACATTTGGGTTATCTGCCTGCAGGTAGCCCTCAGCCGGCCTGAAAACCAGAATCTTGGGATTTCTGCATTGGATGCTGTCACTTCTTCCATGACGTTGGGTCATATAAAACATGCAGCCAACGCCATTACATCAGTCTATCTTGTTGTGCGGTGCCAGAAGCAGAAGCAGTTCGCAAGTGCCGGTTGGCTGCCTCCTGAAATTTTCATTTTTCGAGTTTCAGAAGTACCCCATTGGGGATATGTTTTTCTTGCTCTAACCGATGTCAGAAAAAATGAATAACTGTCTTGCCTCTGGAAAGCAAATACCTCACAGAGATTTTCATTCTTACTGCGTCACCTGTTTAGGCCCAAACCACGACGTCCCTCGCTGTCTGTTTTGTGCCTTGTTCTACGCCTGAACTATTCGTCGTCGGGCTATTTTTGTAGCTAAAGTCTTTCGCTCTCGATCTCCGTATTCCGAAATGGTTTTGATAAGCCATCCGACTACCGATCTTCCACAAAAATGTAAAGATAAAGACAGAGACACAGACCTCATAGGTCCAAAACTGCCAAAAACGCTACTGTTAAGGTAGTAGCCAGTCTGCTGGTACTGAGTGAGGTGCTTTCGTGCAGCCCCTGATACCGGCTTCTACAGATTCGCAGGCCTCTACTGAGACCCATTCAGAGTCCGGTATGCCACAAGATGCTTCTTCGACTATGGAATCTGCTGATGTCTCTACCCTGGATGGGTCCGGAGCCGCTGTGCAGACACTGGCTTCTGAGGGTGTATTCATGCCTTCCAACTTTCATATTAAACCGATGACTTATTTTCAAACCAAAAATGCCGAATTTCTCAGGCCTAAAGTTTGCACTACACCTAGGAAACCAGCGATCAAAGCACAATGTTAAGTTGTCTATCTCGCCTTCTTCTTGCTGGATGGGTTCGGAGCCGACCTCGGCTCCGACTCGGCCACTCTAAAGCTCGAGAGTTGGTTCCACCGGCTCGAGGCTCCCCTTATATCCCACAATGCTAGGCGAGAGTTACCCCAGATCTCGTTTGCCGCTACAGCTTCGAGGTTGGTTATTCTACCGGTTCCTGGTAAGTTTTAGCTTTTTCTATAAAAAGTTACTCTTGTTTCCCCTTTTTTAGTTTAATTATTCCTAAATTAGTGTAGTTTATTAAACTCTATCCCCGAACCTATTTTCTTCCCGTTTCTTGTCAAAAGAACTTTTAGTTCTTCCCTTGGGCCTTTGGCCTTCCCTTCCCTAGGGAGTGTTTGTGTAGTGTACTACTGTTTGTTGTACTTAATTTTACTATATTTTTAATATAGTTGTTATTTTGACAGGGTATAACTGGTGTGTTTGAGTGTGTGTTTGTGTTCACCAGTTAGGCTATGTCTAAAGAAGCAAAGGTCTCCGGATTCAAGAAGTGTGATGCGTGCTGTCAGAAAATGTCTCTGACAGACGCTCACACTTCTTGTGTCTATTGTCTGGGGCCTTTGCACCTGCAGGACTCCTGTGCTGTCTGCCATGGCTTCAGCCCCAGGGTCCTGCAGGAAAGGAAAAACAAGCTCATATTGAGAGGCTTGTTGAAGCCTGAGGATTCCCTGTCTGTCTCAACAGGGAAGCCCTCCAAGGCATCGAGGTCTTCGGCTCCGGCTTCTGAGCCGAGACCTCAGGTTGTTCAACCTTGCCTTTATCGGCTCCGGCTGGAGCCGATAAGACTCAGTCCACAGTTTCTGTGGCTCCTCGGCTCGGCGGGCGAGGTTATCGAAACCCGTGTCGGCTCCGACAAGATCTTCGGAGCCGACAACCAGAAAGAGGTCTAGGTCACCTTGGCTCCGTTCATTCGGCTCCAGGATCTCCCTGCTGTCTGAACGGAGCCAAAGGTCTCATTCCTCTAGGTCATCGAGGTTGTCTGATCATGACCTTCAGAGGGTGGTGAGTCGACTACTCAAGTCTGAGGCACTGGCCCAGATGCTTCAGAGCCCGACTCATCAGTCGGTGCCTGTCCCGTCCATCAACTCCTTCCTCCTTCGACTCTCTTGAGCTCGGAGCCGGGTCGTCGGAACCGAGACTGTGGTCACCGGAGCCGAGACAATTGTCTTCGGCTCCGTCGTCGGCTCCGTTTTCTTCCATGGAGGAATCTCGGCCGGACTTCCCTCGTCGGCTCGAGGGGTGAGTGGCATCGGACCCTTGTCCGACCCCCTCTCCCTCTCGGTGCCGGCGCTGGTGAGTTCGGCTCCGACATCGCCTCGAGCCATCACTGTCGGTGCCGAGGGGGTCTTTAGCTCCTCGGGCGGGGACCTCTGGCTCTGCCTGACAGGGGTGCTGAGGTCATGCGGAGTGTGTTAGAGCCTGGCTCTACTCCACAGTCGGCTCCGTCAGCCCCTCCCTCTATGCTGCCTCAGGGTAAGTCGACTCACTCCCTCATCCCGGACCGCAGAGAGCCAACTCCTCAGGAGCCCCTGTGGGGATTTCATCCTCTTCGAGGCCTCTCCTGATTTGGCAGAAGAGCTCCCTCGGAAGAGGAAGTGCAAGAGGAGGCACATTGACTCACCTGAGTCTATCACGTCCGACACAGATCTGGATGATTCTGAGGGTTCCCCGTTCCCCTTCTGAAGATGTCTCATTTGCAGACATTCTGGAGATCCTTAAACAGAGGGGAAATTGGCCGGCCCTCAACCCTTCGGAGGACGAATCTGTGTATCTTGAGGCGTTTGGCTCTCGTCCTTCCACCTCCTGGGTGTTCCCCTCACCCCCTCATGCAGGTGGTTGCTAAAAAGGCATGGTCGGCTCCTGATTCAGTGGACCCCACTCCCAGGAGACCCTCCAAATTCATCACAGCTCCAGCAGACAAGGAATTTTTATCAAAAGGAGTCTCTGTGGATGCTATGGTGGTAGCTGCCGCCACAAAGAAGGAACTGGCTGATCCTTCAGTGCCTGTCCATCCACCTAACAAGGAATCTAGGTCCATGGATAGGTACGGGAAGCGGATGTACCCCTCAGCGACATTTACTATGCGTTAAGCTGAATTACCTGTGCCATTTCACTCGTCTTCAAAGGGACTTGATCAAAGAAGCGAGTGAAATGCTAAGAACCCTACAGCTGCGGGTTTCAAGAAAAAATGAACACGCAGCTGGCTATCCTTAATTCTATTTCCAACTCCTCCATGCCTCCTCTCTTATGCGGCCGATGGAGCGAGCAGAGCCGCAGGAACAGGGGTAGCCTTACGTAGGCACGCCTGGATGCGGCTATGCAATTTTGCGGAACCTTTCAAGGCGTCTTTCACAAACTCCCTTTGATGGATCATCTCTTTGGTCCACAAGTGAAAGAAACCCTGACTAGGTGCGAGACGGATGGCAAGACCCTTTCTGCCGTCGAGTCCGTTTTCCACTCCTTCGAGGCCTTACCCCAAAGGTCAGAAGGGGAGGAAGATGTGGTTCCGTAAACAATCTCAAGGGACTTCGCCTGACGCACAGAGTCGGTTCCCGCCAGAGGCAGAGGGGAACAACAATGGTAGACGCCGCCCTAGAGGCAGAGGGGTCCGCAGAACCAGGGCAATCGAGAAGCCTTCCGATAAGCCCTTTCAGCATCCCTGAGGTGTTGCCCGCTGCCCATCTTCGGAGGCAGTCGGGGAAGATTGTCACTGTACCCAGAAGCCTGGCTATCCTTGACAAAAGACAAATGGGTACAGTCCATCATTTCGAAGGTTATTCTATTCCCTTTCTTCGCTTTCCAAGTCGGTCAAAAATCCCTTCCAGATGTTCCACCGCTCAAAGGGATATAGCAGCTTTGGAAATTTCAAAACTGCTTGCAAAAGAGCTATTCAGCCAGTGCCAGCAGACCAACTAGGATCCGGAATCTACTCAAGGTTCTTTTTAGTTCCAAAGAAAACAGGGGACTGGAGACCAATTTTGGATCACAGTATCTTGAACAGATCGGTCAAGAAAACAAGATTTCGGATGGTCACGCTGCAATCCATTCTTCCTCTGTTGGGAAAAGGAAACTGGATGTGCTGTATAGACCTTCAGGACGCGTACTATCACATAAAATGAACAGGCGCTCCAGAAGATTCCTCCGCTTCAGGCTGGGAACCAGTCATTTTCAATTCAGGGCCCTGCCCTTTGGTCTCACCACTGCCCCGGTGTTTACCAAATGCATGGCAGTGGTAGCTTCTCACCTGAGACGACAAGGATTCCAGGTGTTTCCATATTTGGACGACTGGCTCCTCACAGCTCCCACCAAGCATCTCCTTTTGATGGCCAGAGATTACACTTTTCGCATCTGTCAAGAACTGGGTATCTCAATAAATTGCGAAAAGTCTGTTTTGTCGCCTTGTCGTACTATTACCTACATAGGCAAACTTAGATACTGTAAACATGTCTGCAACACTAACGAACCAAAGGATATCAGACATTCAAAGATTGGTGTCACTTCTTCTCAACAACAACAGAGCCAAGGCCAGGTTAGTTCTAAAGGTGTTGGGAATCATGGCAGCGCCATACCTCTCCTCCCATTGGCCAGATACCACATGCGGATCCTTCAGTGGATGCTCTTTTCTCAATGGTCATACCAGGAACTTCCAATGTCTCACACCATTATGATCACGCGTGCAAAAGCATCTCATGTGGTGGATGTCTTCCCCAGCTCCTGTTGGGGAGACCTTTGTTCCACCTCCTCCGGTTGCTACTCTGACAACGGATGCCTCCCTGATCGGGTGGGGGCATTATCAGGGCAGGACAGTCCAGGGCACATGGCAACCAAGCGAATGCCACTTGCACATAAATGTTCTGGAGATGAGAGCAGTGCTTTTAGCGTTGCAAGCCCTTCAAGACTCTCTTCCCTTGGGAACGATTGCAATCCAGACAGACAATATGTCTGTAGTGTGGTACATCAACAAACAAGGCGGAACCAGATCATACCCCCTGTGTCGAGAAGCACTCAGACTGTGGCAATGGGCGATTTCTTCTCAGCGTTTTCTGATAGCAACGCACATCCCGGAAGTCCAATCACATTGCGGACAAGTTGAGCAGAGCTATTCTCATGCCTCACGAGTGGTCTCTGAAAGACTCTGTAGTGAGAGAGATATTTCTCAAGTGGGGTCAGCCTTGCTGCGATCTTTTTGCTACTCCCCAAAACAGCAAGTGCAGAGAGTACTTCACTCTATTCCTTTACCAGGCCAACCCAGCAGGACGCTAGTCCAAGTTTGGCCCGGGGACTTCTGTATGCATTTCCTCCTTTCCCACTGATCTCTCAAGTAATACAGAAAGCTATCGCTCAGAAGGCCTCATTGATCCTCATTGCTCCCTACTGGCCTCGACAAGTGTGGTTCCCCTTTCTACATCGATTTCTTTTGGAGCGACCGTGGAATCTGGACCTAGTTCCAGATCTTTTGATCCATCAGTCGGGTCAGTTTCATCGCTCCCTCCCTCTCTGAACCTCACTGCTTGGTTCCTCCACTTCCAACCGTAGCCAGGCTTCCTCAATTATCTCACTCTGTTAGAGATATTTTGATAGCTTCCCATAAATCTTCCACTCGAAGATTTATTTGAGTAAGTGGAAACGCTTCTCATATTGGGCACAAGGAAAGGACATAGATCCTTTCACCGCTTCCATCCAACTAGTCCTTGATTTTCTAGCTGAACTCTTCCATGCAGGTTCATCTCCATCTACTCTTAAGGTTCAATTGGCAGCTATTTCTAATTTCCATGTGGGTATTTCTGAATCTGCCCTAATGTCCCACAAACTCTGCAAAGCCTTTTTGAAAGGAGTTTTTCTTCTCAGACCTCCTGTAAGAAATCCTCCTTCTCCTTGGGACCTAAATTTAGTTCTTGCTTCTTTGATTCTTTCCCCTTTCGAACCTGCAGCTTCATGTTCCTTAAAGTTATTATCATGGAAAACTCTCTTTCTGGTGGCTATCACATCAGCTAGAAGAATTTCAGAACTTCAAGCACTCAGTTGTCGTTCTCCTTACCTTGTATTTCATAAGGACAGAGTTTCCTTACGAACTAACCCGTCCTTTTTGCCTAAGGTGGTTTCAACATCAAATCTAAACCAATGCATTGACCTCCCTGTCCTTTTCCCGGAGTATTCAAATAGGTCTGAACAAAAATTACACTACCTGGATGTTCATCGTCAATTAAGGTACTACTTGGACAGGACGAAACTATTCAGAAAATCTGATCAGCTGTTTGTCTCCTATGCGGAAAGCAGAAAGGGACTTCCAGTTTCAAAGGTATCATTATCCAGATGGCTAACATCTCTGATTACCCTTGTTTATGAGATTAGACACCAAAAACTGCCTAATAAACCTAAAGCCCATTCCACCAGAGCTTTGGCTACTTCTCTAGCCTTCCAAGACAGACTGCCTATTGACACCATTTGTGCAGCGGCTACTTGGGCTACTCCTCACACTTTTATTTCCCATTATAAGTTGGATTTAGCTTCTAGGCATAGAGCTAATTTTGGTTCCACTGTTCTCAGGAGTCTGTTCCGTTAGGCCACCGGGACAAGGTGCTAGGGGGCGGTCCCATCCAGCAAGAATGAAGGCGAGATAGACAACTTAACATATAGAAGTTATGTTCTTACCATAACGTTCCATGTTAGTTGTCTTCTTCTCGCCTTCTTCTTGCCCCACCCTCCTTCCCCTGGCCTGGACAGACCTAGAGGAGTTGTGATCGTGACCTCTCTTTCTACCACCTCTTTCTTAGCTATATGCTATTATGCATATTTCTTGTTTCAGGATGTAGGTCACCCTTCTTCTTCCTGTTGTTAGAGGTGGACTCTGTTATAGCTATTCTGTTTTATATTGTTACTATCATAAGCTGGGGTTAGCTTACAAACGAGATCTGAGGTAACTCGCCTAGCATTGTGGGATATAAGGGAGCCTCGAGCGGTGGAACCAACTCTCGAGCTTTAGAGTGGCAGTCGGGCGAGGTCGGCTCCGAACCCATCCAGCAAGAAGAAGGCGAGAAGAAGACAACTAACATGGAACGTTATGGTAAGAACATAACTTCTATTTCTAAGGCCCACATGCCTCAAAAACAAATGCTTAGAATGGCTGAAGACCTCATTACTTAAATTAGGGGAAGTCAGCCTTCCCCCTCAAAAAGACCAAAAACTGATTTTCCTTCTGATTCTTCAGATCAGGAGTCTGATAACTCTGATCCTTCGGATTACTAGGACATACCCATATCTACCTATGAGGATTCTGATGCAGAGGATTCCATTCCCTCTGCTTCCCCTCCAGAAGATTTTTCTTTTGGTGAAACCCTGCATACCCTTGGAGAGCATTTCCGCTGGGAGAGCCAGGACTACTCTGTCTAAAAAGAGACTCGGGGAATTTTTAAACGTGCCTCAGCACAGGCTTCTAGCTATCCCTCCTGTTCTGGAAATTGTAGATGTATTTTTGGAATCCAGCCTTACACCGATGCTTTGCCTCTAGCTCCCAGGAAACCTGACCGGTACTATAGAGTACCTGACTTCCACAAATTCCTCTTTAAGAATCCTACTGCGGATCCAGAGACCATTTCCCAGGGACCTAAAGGCATTAAGGCTACAACTGCCAAAAATCCAACCCCTTCGGACAGGGATTCTAGGGCTTTAGACAAATGGGGTAAGAAAGTGTACACCTCTGTTACTCTTGCCATTAGGGCTTTAAATTGCCAGTTTCATTTGTTAAAGTATCAGCAGCATATTATGGAACTAATTAAATAGAAAATTATGTTGATTCCTGATTGTGCAGAACACAAAGATTTATAAGAGGTAATGCATTCTGCTAACCAAGTTGGTAAACACACTTTGCAATGTGGATTTGATGCCTTAGAAGCATCTTGCAGGGCTGCTGTCACTGGGTCTGTTCTTAGAAGGCATGCTTGGCTTAAGGAACAAAACTTGCCAGATCATATCAAAGCAAAATTATTAGATACACCATTAAACCAAGAGCGTCTATTTGGCAATAAAGCAGAAGTCGTCCTCAAAAGGATGGAGGAGAAAGCTAAATCTGTGCAAACTGTTAAAGATTTCTTACAAGTACAGCCACATAGATTCAGTAGGCATTGGCCTTCTAAAAACTGGTCCTTTCCAATCCCTTCCAGGCCTCCTCAGTCCAATCCCAGGGGCAGCAGACCACCAAGACTTCAGTCTCAGGTTATGCACAGATCTAAGCAATGGAGTGCTCCCACGTCCAAAACAGGGAGTAGTAAGCCACCATCCTATGGCAAAATTGCACAATGACTTATCTTTAACTTTTACAAGCCTTGCCCATGTACTTGCACCTTTAGGAGGGAAACTTGCCCTGCATGCCAAAAACTTGGGAGTACATTACCCAGGACAGATGAGTCTTAAACATTGTTTCCAAGTGATACAGATTCTACTTCCACTCCCTCCCCAACCCTAAGCGGATGGCCAGACCTCCCCCCAAACCGGTGGGCAGAGGCACAAAAGCAAGTTCTTTCTCTTCTCAGTATCAAGGCTATTCAACATGTCCCAGCAGAACAAAGGGGACAAGGCTTTTATTCCAGACTATTTCTGGTACCCAGAAAAGAAAACTCTTGGTGTCCTATCCTGGATCTGTCTATTCTCAACACCTTTCTGGTGGTTCCAAAATTCAGAATGCTAATTCTCCAACGGCTGCTTCCTATGCTAGCCAAGGATGCCTGGTTAGCAACCCTAGACTTAAAAGAAGCTTATCTGCACATTCCCATAAGGGAATCTTACAGGAAATACCTATGCTTCAGAGCAGGCTCTATGCACTATAAGTTCTCTGCACTTCCCTTTGGCTTATCTACTGCGCCCAGGGTGTTCACAAAGTGTCTAGCTCCAGCCATTGCATATTGCGGGCAGAGAAGAATTCAAATTTACCCATACTTGGATGATTGTCTGATTCAGGCTGACAGTCAGGAATTGCTACTACAGCAACTAGCATTTGTAAAGAGACGTCTGACTTCACTGGGGTACACCATCAACAAAAATAAATTGCAGCTGGTACCCAGCCAACAGATTGTATTCCTGGGAGCAAGCTTAAACTCAACTTCCCAGATGGCATTCCTCACTCCAGAGAAACAAATTTGACAAACTACTTCAATCTGCTGGCCATCAAAACCCGGCTATCTGCAAGAAAAATACTGCAAGCCCTAGGGTTCATGGCCTCTTGCATTCTACTAATTCTATATGCAAGACTGGGGTCAACATTCTCAGGACCTGGAAACAATGATTCCTATTATTCCGTACTTAAGGACAGAGTTCCTTTGGTGGGAAGAGGCCTGCAACCACAACAAGGGACTCCCTTTCACTCTGTCCCCTGCCACCCAAACCCTAACAGACGCATCAGACTATGCATGGGGGAGCTCACATGGCGGTGCAGTGCATTCAGGGCAAATGGAGCCCAAAGCAAAGGCACCTGCATATCAATCAAAAAGAAATATTAGCTGTACAGAATGCTCTGGCAGCCTTCAGAGACCTTATTCTTCCAGGACAACTATTGGTAAAGACAGACAACACCACAGTTATGTGGTACATAAACAAGCAGGGGGGAACCCATTCTGCAGATTAGTCATGACTCTGTGTAACACAGCCTTGAGCAGCCAAGTGCACCTGCAAGCTCAATTCCTGCCAGGCAAACTAAATTCACTGGCAGATGACTTAAGCAGAAATCTCATGGACCCACACGAGTGGAAACTGGAACCCAAAATATTCAAGCTTTTGAGGAACAGGTGGGAGACACCAGAGGTGGACCTTTTTCCTTCCCCTCAGAACTATCAATTGAGCAAATATTGCACCAGAACTCCCCACAGCCAAGCTTGGAAAGTGGATGCCCTGTCCTTTACCTGGGAAAGCCTCTCAATCTATGCCTTTCCCCCTCTGCCCCTCTTCTCGAAGGTTCTACTAAAGATCCAACTGGACAAGCCAAGGACAATCCTGATTGCACCAGACTGGCCATGCCATCACTGGTACCCTCTTTTACAAAGTCTGACAGTACTGCCACCATGGCACCTGCCTCAGACTCCCTCCCTGCAGTCCCAGCAGGCGGGCCAGGTTCTGCACCCTCAGGTACATACCCTGAACCTTGCATCTTGGCTCATCCCCTGAACTCATCACCAGCAACCCTCAGTAAGCAGGTGCTGGATGTCATTCTTGAGGCAAGGAGGCCTAGTACTAGAAAATTTTATTCGGAAAAGTGGAAAAGATACTGTTCCTGTATCAGGGAAGGGACACAACTGTGCCCAGCTTACCACATATACTAGATTACTTAACAGAAATGCTCCACAAGGGCCTATCCTTCTCTTCAGTTAAGATTCATGCCTCTGCCATCTCAGCTCATTATAATACTAAATCACCCCTCTTCTCTCATCCTCTGATAAAGTAGTTCCTGAGAGGAGCCAAAAATGTAAGCCCCTCCCCCCAGGAGAGCTCCCACTCCAGCCTGAGACCACCTTAACTTTGTATTAGAAAAGCTCGAGCTTCTGCCTTTTGAATCTGCTGCTACAGCAGAGTTAAAATTCCTTTCATGGAAAACAGCTTTACATCTAGCCATCACTTCAGCAAGAAGAGTGTCTCAATTGCAGGCCCTTATGGCAGTGGAACCCTTCATTATCTTCCGTGCGGGCAGGGTTTCCCTCAGGACTAACCCATGTTTTATGCCCAAGGTGGTGTCTAGTGTGGCTTTAAACCAGTCCATTCATTTGCCAACTTTTTTCCCTAATCCTCAGAATAAAGGGGAAAGGATCCTGCACCCCCTGGACGTGCACAGGCAGCTTAGGTTCTATCTGGACAGGACTAAACCTCTGAGAAAATCTGACCAGCTGCTAGTCAGCTTTGCTGCAGGGGCAGAGGACAAGGCCATTTCAAAGCAAACCATTTCTAAATGGATAGCACACTGCATTCATTTCTGCTACAAACACCATGGGAAACCTACCCCACAGGGGGATCAAAACACATTCCACTAGGGCTACATTTACCTCTACAGTATTTCTCAGGGGAGTCCCTACCGGTGACATCCTGGAAGCTGCAACCTGGAGCTCTGTACACACCTTCACCAAGCATTACCACTTATCTATCTTTTCTAAATCCAGAGCTGGATTTGCCACAGTAGTCTTACAGGGCCTGATTGCTAGCCCTAATGCTTCTTAACTACCTCCACCCTTCCTTAGCTTTGGGAATCTACCCAAATATAATGACTGCAACAGTGAAACACGAAGAACATAGTACAGTTGTGTACACTTACCATAAATGTAGATGTTCGAGTGTATTCACTGTTGCAGTCCTGGTTACCCTCCCTCCAGCCTCCCTATTTTTCTTTGGCTATGCCTCTACTTTCTTTCACTATGCTTAAAAGCCCTTTTGGTGTATTTGCTTTTGGGATTGGAGGTATATTTTTTGTGTTTTTAAGTTTATTTGCTCCCGTTTGGGGGACACCTGACATCTGGGGCAAGAAAAACTGATGTAATGACGTTGGCTGCATGTTTTACACCCCTGACGACCTGACGTCATGGAAGAAGGGACAGCAACCGATGCAGGACCCAAGACTTTGTTAATCAGGCCGACTGAGGGCAACCTGCCAGCAGATTACCCTAATGTAATGACTGCAACAGTGAATACACTCTAACATCTACATTTATGGTAAGTGTACACAACTGTACTATATTTTGTTTATTAAAGTATTATTTTTTAAAAATGAGCAAATAACATTCCATTGATACAGCCTTTTAACATTATAAAATAATAAGCTGTATCAACTCATTTCTTCTTCCATCTGAAGAACTTCCCAATTGGGCTTACACCCCCCTTACACACTTCACACTGTATTGGAATCTTTTGTTGGTCCCTGCGCCTCACTAGCTCTGTTCCTACTTCTCTCCATTATACTTTTGCTTGTACCTGGCTAACTTCAGTATGTTCAGTACCTGTGTGTGTGTGTGTGTGTGTGTGTGTGTGTGTGTGTGTGTGCGTGTGTGTACATGCATTTTTTTTTTTTTTGTTCGTCATGCAAGATTCCATGCAAGAGTACTCCCACGTGGAGTCGACTAGGCCTCTGGAGACTCGAGGTATTGGACCCTCAGAAACTATTCCCTCAGATGGGTCCGGAGCCGCTGAGCAGGCATCGGCTTCTGAGGGTGTTTTCAGACCTACACAATTATATATCAAGCCTACCTCAGCTTCAAAGACTAAAACGGCTCTAAATACAAAGAAACAAGTACAGCATTCTCCTGGACAGACTTCCATGCCTAAGAAACAGATGCTTAAAATGGCCGAACACCTAATTACTTTGATCAGGGGTTCCCATCCCCCTCCTGATAAGAGGCCTTGGCAAGAGACAGAATACGACTCTTCTGATCAGGTTTCAATTTCCTCTGACTCCTCTTCTGAACAGGGATACTCTTTTTCTCCCTATGAGGATTCTGATGCTGAAGAATCTATTCCTTCAGCCTCTCCTCCTGAGGATTATTCTTGTGGGGAAACCCTGCATACCATGAGGGGAGCATTTTCACTGGGAGAGCCAAGATTATTCAGAATCTAAGAAAAGGCTCAGAGATTTTCTTTTACTACCTCAGCACAGACCTCTTGCTATTCCACCTGTTCTAATCATTGTAGATGATGTATATTCAGAGTCCGACCTGTCTCCTGACTCTCTACCCCCTGCACCTGCTAAGCCAGACAGATACTACAGGGTTCCAGACTCTCATAAATTTCTATATAAAAACCCTGCTGCTGACCCAGAAACTGTATCTCAGGGTCCCAAAGGGGTCAAGGCTTCCACTGCAAAAAACCCTGTCCCCTCTGATAGGGATTCTAGGGCACTAGACAGATGGGGGAAAAAAGTTTACACTTCTGCTACCTTGGCTGTAAGGGCTTTAAATTGTCAGTTTCATATGCTTAAATATCAGCAATACTTAATGTCACTGCTTCAACAGAAAATGTTGACAAATTCTGAATGTTCTGATAACAAGGAAATGCAGGATTTATTGCATGCAGCTGAACAAGTGGGAAAGCATACTTTGCAATGTGGTTTTGATTCACTGGAGGCCTCATGCAGGGCCGCAGTTACGGGTTCTGTCATTAGAAGGCATGCTTGGTTAAAGGAACAGAATCTGCCTGATCATGTGAAAGCAAAATTATTGGATGCTCCATTACAGCATAATACTTTGTTTGGTGTTAAAGCAGAAGAGGTGTTGAAGAAAATGGAGGATAAAGCGAAATCCATGCATACAGTTAAGGATTTCCTACAGGTACAGCCACCCAGATTTAGCAGGAGCTGGCCTACAAAAAATTGGTCCTTTCCAGTGTCAGAAAGGCCACAAAGAGGCAGATACAGATGCCCCAGAGGCAGATCCCAGCCCCAAGGCTCATACAGGCCTAAACAATGGGGTGCTTCTACCTCCAAAAGTGGAGAGGACAAATCACAACCATACAGGAAACAGTCCCAATGACTTTCCTCTGCCAGAACCAAGCACTTATCGTTTGGCAGCCCCCTTATGGGGAAAACTAGCACTTTTTTTACCAAATTGGCACATGATTACCCAGGACAAATGGGTCTTGAACATAGTGTCTCAGGGCTACAGGTTCCACTTTCACACCCTGCCAAAAGCAAAAGTTATGCTAGACCTGCCACACAATCAGTGGGCAGATGCACAAAAGCAAGTTTCATCCCTCATGGACATGAGGGCCATTCAGGAAGTACCACAACAAGAGCAGGGACAAGGATTTTACTCGAGACTTTTCCTGTGCCCAGAAAGGACAAAGCTTTCAGACCAATACTGGACCTGTCTATCCTAAACACATTTCTGGACGTTCCAAAATTCAAAATGTTGACTCTGCAGCAACTACTGCCCATGCTGGGCAAGAAGGCTTGGCTCGTTACTTTGGACCTAAAAGAGGCATACCTGCATGTCCTAATCAGACAGTCTTGCAGAAGATACCTCAGATTCATAGCTTACCAATTCTCTGCACTGCCCTTTGGCTTATCTACTGCGCCCAGGGTCTTCACCAAATGCCTGGCACCAGTAATTCCATTTTGCAGACAAAGGGGAATTCAACTATTTCCTTACTTGGACGACTGCATTATTCAAGCAGAGAACAAAGACATTTTACTACAGCATCTGGCGTTTGTAAAAAGATTGCCAATTTGCCTAGGGTACACAGTAAATGAAAAGAAATCAAAACTAGTACCCTCTCAAGAGATAATATTCCTGGAATCAAGCTTAAATACAACTGCCCAGATGGCTTATCTCACGCCAGACAAAGACAAATGACTTCTTACTTCAAAATGTTGGCAACAAAGACCCAGTTATCTGCAAGAAAAATTCTGCAGGCTTTGGGCTTCATGGCATCCTGCATTCTGTTAATTCCATATGCCAGACTGAATATGAGGAAACTACAATGGTATCTAAAAAGTGTTTGGACTCAACATTGCCACAGCCTGGAAAACATTAATTACCCTCATTCCCTGCCTGCAACAGGAGTTTCGATGGTGGGCACAGGCCTGTCAACACAACAAGGGACAGCCATTCACTTTACCCACAGCCAGGCAGACACTAACAACGGATGCATCAGATTATGCCTGGGGGGCCCACATGGGAGGAAAATGTATTCAGGGCATATGGCCCACAAGCCAGATGCATCTTCATATCAATCAAAAAGAGATGCTAGCTGTTCAGAATGCCTGTCAGCTTTCAAGGATCTACTTCATCCAGGACAACTACTAATAAAGACGGACAGTACTACAGTCATGTGGTACATAAGCAGGGAGGCACACATTCCTAGCCCCTCTGCAGGCAAACCATGACTTTGTGGGACACAGCATTGACTTATCAAGTTCACCTGCAAGCACAATTCCTGCCAGGAAAAATAAATACTCTGGCAGACGAACTAAGCAGAAAGCTCATGGATCCCCACAAGTGGAAACTGGATCCACAAGTCTTCAGCATGATAACAATGAAATAGGGATGCCCAGACATAGATCTATTTGCCTCCCCTCACAACTGCCAACTACAGAAATTCTGCACAAGGATTTACCACAAGCAAGCATGGAAAGTGGATGCCCTATCCTTCAGCTGGAAAAACCTAACAGTATATGTCTTTCCACTGCCTCTCCTCCCCAAGGTACTCCTAAAGGTCAGACAAGCGAAGCCAAAAATGATACTGATTGCCCCAGACTGGCCACGCCAGCACTGGTACCCAGTCCTAAAGAACTTGTCTCAAGGACCAGCCTGGACATTGCCTCAAACTTCTCACTTACTGACCCAACAAAACAATCAGATCCTGCACAGCCACATCAGTACCCTACATCTGGCAGCATAACGGATAATGTAGCCATTCAGAACACTCCACTCTCCAAAGCTGTAATGGATGTTATATTGGAGGCCAGGAGGCCCAGTACCAGAAAATCTTATGCAGAAAAATGGAAGAGATTCTGTGCTTGGAACCAGGAACAAGGAATTGACACGTTTGTACCAAATATACCTCAGATTTTACAATATTTAACTGAGATGCTGGACAAAGGCCTATCCTTTTCATCAATTAAGATTCATGCCTCTGCCATTTCAGCCCATTACAATACGGAACCACCTATTTTTTCTCATCCTTTAATAAGACAGTAACTCAAGGGGGCCAAAAACACAAGACCCCCAAGGAGAGCACCAATACCTGCATGGGACCTAAATTATGTCTTGGAAAAACTCACACTGCCTCCTTTTGAGCCAGCCTCAACAGCAGATATTAAATTCTTATCCTGGAAAACAGCTCTTCTCCTAGCAATAACCTCTGCAAGACAAGTCTCAGAGTTACAGGCACTCATGGCTGTGGAACCTTTTATCATTTTCCATCCAGACAGGGTTTCTCTGAGGACGAACCCTACATTTATGCCTAAGATGGTGTCCAGTGTGGCCCTTAACCAAACCACTCACTTGCCTACCTTTTATCCAAACCCACAGAACAAGGGTGAGAGACTTCTGCATTCTTTGGACATACACAGACAGCTATGCTTCTACTTGGACAGAACTAAAATTTTCAGAAAGACTGAGCAACTTTTAGTGGCATATGCTGCAGGATCACAAGGAAAGCCCATCTCAAAACAGACTATTTCAAAATGGATAGGCCATTGCATTTGTTTCTGCTGCTCACAGCATGGCAAATCAGTGCCTAAGGGCATTAGGCCACATTGTACCAGAGCAGCAGCCACTTTAGCAGCCTTCCTCAGAGGAGTACCAACCAAAGATATCTTAGAGGCTGCAACTTGGAGTTCAGTGCACACTTTTACAAAGCACTACCACTTACCTCTCTACTCTAAATCCAGAGCAGGCTTTGCCACTGCAGTTCTGCAGGGCCTCATAACCTCTCCTAATCCTATTTAGCCCAGCCACCCATCCTCAGCGTTGGGATTCAACCCAAGAGTAATGACTGCAACAGTGAAAGACAATGAACATAGTACAGTTGTGTACCTACCATAAATGTAGATGTTCAAGTGTATTCACTGTTGCAGTCCAGGTTACCCTCCCACCATCTCCCTTTCATTTGCTGTGTCTTACCTGTACTTCTCTATTTTATACAACCTATGTGGTGTATTTGCTTGTAGATGAAGGAAATGTTTACCTTAGTGCATGCATGTTTTTTGGCATAATCTATTTAGCCTACCCTTTTGGGGCACCTGACATCTGAGGCAAGAAAAACTGAAGAAAATGGCCATCGGCTGCATCTTTTATACCCCTGGCGCACTGACGTCAGGGAAGAGGTGATAGCAACCGATGCCGGACCAAGACTTTGGAATTCAGGCCGACTGCGGGTAGCCTGCCAGCAGGATAACCCAAGAGTAATGACTGCAACAGTGAATACACTCGAACATCTACATTTATGGTAGGTACACAACTGTACTTTTTCACTATGACACCAAATCAACTTAGGTATATTGACTCAGACTGAGCAGATAACTACCCTGTTAGGGACAGTTTTCTCTTATGTTATATTATTTTTGTAGTATCTGTTCTGTGAGCTGACATGTAGTCTTTAGCACTTCTGGAGAAGACATAGTATACTAAATAGGTATGCTTCTAAAAGACAGATTCCATATAGGGAGGCCTTTGGTCAGTGTTTGGATTGTTTAGGGTCCAGTCATGATGCTGTAATTGCCAGGTGCAGTGCTAGGCCAGTTCCAAAGTGCTTTGCAGGTGAGAAGGCATGCTGTAAAATGTGGGTATGATGGTGTGGCTGCAGCATTTGAGGCTGCTGCTACAGAGTCTGTCAGTAGGAGGCATTCCTAGCAGAGGACTGTCATTTATTTTGGTTGCTTGACCTCTGTAGCTAAGTAACCTAAGGATATTCCCCTACTTAACACTAATGCTGAATCTATAGGTAGGGAGTTAGACTTATTTTCCACAGTAGGGATCCCCAAGGAAATACATCCTGATCAGGGGATTCATATTATGCTCAAAATAAACACCAGCTGTGCCAGTGCTTAAAAAATTAGTGCACCATCCCCAGACAGATGGGTTAGTGGAGTTTGTGTCTTTCGGCTTTTCCCGGTTAGGGGTCGCCACAGCGGAACTCCGGTCCCCTAATGATTGGTAGTGGATTTTTACGTACTGGGTTACCAGCCCTGACACACAACCTTCAACGAAGGCACGGCCCATTCACGTATGCCTCCACACAGAAGACGCTCTAGCTGAGAATCGAACGGGACGACGTCTTGCTATGAGGCGACAACGCTACCGCAGCACCACCACCGCAGTGTGGTTAGTGGAGTATTGTAACTAAATTCTAAAATCCATGCTTAAAATGTTATTCAGGAAGATGGTAAAAACTGAGACCAGTTAATACTATACCTCCTGTTTGCCATTCGAGAATTACAACAAGCTTCTCTAGAATTCAGTCCTTATGAGTCGTTGTATGGCAGGCAACCACATAGACTATTAGAGATAGCTAAAGAAGTTTGGGAAGAAGGGAGAACTCCATTTGAAAAGTTCATACAGCACTGTCCTAGCCTACATTACAGGCTGAAAGTGGTAATGCCCATGCTGTGGTAGAAATGCATGGACCAGTGAATTCAAATTTGAAGATTAGGTGCTAGTTGATTCCCTCCAGAGAAAACAATATGTTGGCTAAGTGGCAGGATCATTATGAAGTAGCAGAATTAAATGGCGCAAACTACAGTATTAAACAGGTGGCAAGAAAAGACCAGAATAAATATGCTGTATTAATGCCCTTCAACTATGAAAGGAAGCACAAGTTGTAGTTAGTTTAGTAATAGAGAGAGATTCCTGGACTTTGCCAATACAAATGCCCTGGAACAATTAGAGTACCCACTTGGGGGAATAGCATCATGGAGCTTATCCTTACTGATATGAGAGCATCGTGTACTGCCCCTTGCATATCTTTGTCACTTGTTAGGTCTGACAAGAAAGTAGACAAAAATAAAATTTCGAAATAAAATTGAAACCAGAGATCCTTTCCACCCAAGGCACCTTTAGAAATTTCTTTAAGACAAACTACCTACTCCTAAGTGATACATTGGCAAGCTTCAAATCCCCAACAAACCCAATTAACTCCACTGAATATGCAGAAACAAGCCCCATCACACTGTACCAGCTGTATAGACATAGCTGTACCCCATAGAAAAAAGTGCAGGGTTAACCCCAGAAACAGTCTCACATGGTAGAACCATAATATCAACAAGCTTTATAATAAAAGGAAAAGAGTTTTGACCGAAAGTAAAAAGAGTAAATCCCAGAATGTTAGCCCCTGTCACTGAAATAAATTAACAACTTAGGAGGTTAATGAAATCCACCGAAGCCAAGTTTGAGACTAAAGTAGCTACCTAAGCCAAAGACCATCACAAGACATTTTTAGTTATCATAATCTTAAAAGCGTAATGCAGCAGTGTGCTGTGCCAGTTGTGAACAATGTTACCTGTATTGAGGCTGAAGATATAGCAAACCCACTGACCAATAAATTTAGCCCTGACTTTACATCTCTTCCCTCAAGATGTACCAGCTATCATGCAAGATCAAGTCCTGAAGGTGCTGTCAAAAGCTAAAATACTACATTGATGGATCCTGGCCTCATGCTTCAAAACTCTGTTCAATCTCATCCTCTTTACAGATTTTTTATCAGGCGAATGGAGAACAGCTACAGTCATTGCCTTGCTTAAGGGAGGACCTTCCACAGTCCCACAAGTCTTACCATCTTCTTGCAAAGCCATGGAAAGACTGGTTATAGAACTGTTCAGTCAGGGCATAGGGAAGCTCCAAACGCTGGACTTATCTCAGTTTGGATTTGACAAGGGCAAGTCATGCTTACTCAGCCTGGTGGACTTTTTTTGAAAAAGTCACCAAAGCAATGGATGAAGGCAAAATGATACTCTGTGCATACCTCGACCTGGCCAAAGGTTTTGACACAATTCTCCACTCAGGCATAGTAGAAAAGCTAAACAAACTGGGAATAAACCCGTGTCACCTGTGGGATTGGCAAGTGGCTCAAACGTATGACACAGGAAATCAAAATAGGGAAGTTACCTCCACAAAGAGACCAGTCACCTATGGAGTCCGCTAGGGTTCTATGGTAGAACCTGTCCTGTTTGGCATCTATTTTTCTGAAGTAAAAGCAAACATCAAAGGATACTGTCTGAGTAAGTATGCAGATAACTGCAAGCTAGGAGAAGTCATTGATTCCCCAAATGACTTTACCATCCTGCAGGAAAGTTTGTACCAAATAAATAATGGGTGCTGTAAACATGGCTTGAAACTAAATGCCAATATAGTACAATTATTGTAGCCTTAGGGAAGTTCTATATCCCAGGGAACTACCACATTAGCAATACACCCCTGAGAGTTGGCCTAGATGTCCTTCAAGGATGCATCTGCAGTCCTAACAAATGGGTTGTCCTGGCCTCAGGCAGCCCTTCGGTCGGCCGGATTCCAAAGTCTTGTTCTGGCCTCGGCTGATGTCGCACTTCACCCGACGTCATAGCTGCAGTTCATCGGGTATAAAGGCATCAGCCGACGCCATTTTCCTCAGTCTTTCTTGCCGCGTGGCGCCCGAAGCAGAAGCTGTTCGCAAGTGCCGGTCGGTCAGAACCAGAGATTACTACTACCGAAGACTTCTAAAAAGCTAAGTACCCCGTTGGGGACTCTTTCTTGCCTCAGCCGATGTCAGAAAAAGTGAATAACTGTTTAACTTGTGGGAAACAAATACCTCATAAAGATTTCCACTCTTACTGCCTACCTTGTTTAGGCCCAGACCACGACGTAGCAGCTTGTCTAGCCTGTGCTTCCTTCAACCGACGAACACTTAGACGTTGGTCGGAGTTTGCTGAGGAGTTTTTTGGCTCCGCTTTTGCTTATATCATGCCGTCGGAGACTCTGACTTCACAATTAGCTAAAAAGCATAAGGAAAAGGACCGACACTCGCGGTCCGCGGTTTCGGCCGAAACCGCGGTTAAGCCAACCGCGAGTGTCTCGGTTTCGGCTGAAACCGAGTCCGAGGTTCTTCCTTCGGCCGAAAGCTTGCCTCCTTCTACCGAGGCCTCTTCCAGCAGGGCTGAATCTGCTACGGAAATTCCTCCTACACTTACAGTTTCACAGGACTTATCAGATACTATCCCCTTTGATGTATCTACTCCAACACGTAGAGCTGCTAGGCCCCCTGCCTCCATGTCAATTAAGGCTTTTGCCAGGGCCAAAGCAGCTAAATCTTCTAAGGCCGTGCCTGCTAAGACCCCCTCTCACAGGCCTACCTCTAGTACCCAAATGCTTAGTCTTGCAGAGGATCTCATTACTTTAATCAGGGGAACCCAGTCTCACCCTGACAGGGCCTCTCAACCACCTCCAGAGAAGAGGCCTAGAGCAGAGCCCCCTGAGCCAGTTTCTTCAGATTACTCTTCTGATGATTCTGAAAATGCAAATCCTCCAGAAGGCCCTTATTCTCCTTATGAGGACTCTGATGCAGAGGATTCCATACCTTCTGCCTCTCCTCCTGAGGAATTTTCTTTTGGGGAAACCTTGCATGCTATGAGGGAACAATTCCAATGGCAGGGCCAGGATTTTTCAGACTCTAGGCAGAGACTTAGGACCTTTTTGCATTTGCCACAGCATAGGCCCTTAGCTATTCCTCCAGTACTTACAGTTGTGGATGATGCTTTTAATGATGCTTGTACTGCTCCTGACTCACTTCCTCCGGCCCCTGCTAAGCCCGACAGATACTACAGGGTTCCGGACACACATTATCATTTATATAAGGCTCCTATTGCAGATCCTGAAACTATTTCACAAGGCCCCAAAGCTGTAGCAGCTGCCTCTGCCAAAAACCCCCTCCCCTCTGACAGAGAATCTAGGGCACTGGAGAGATGGGGTAAAAAAGTTTATACTTCTGCTACTCTTTCGGCTAGAGCCTTAAACTGTCAATTCCACATGATTCAATATCAGGAATTCCTGTTAGATCAGCTCACTAAAAAACTATCCTCGCCTGAGCCTTTAGACCGTAAGTCCCTGCAGGATTTGGTGCATAACACTCAGCAGGTCAGTAACCATTCCTTAAAATGCGGCTATGATGCACTGGAGGCTTCCTTTAGATCAGCTATGACTGGTACAGTGATCAGAAGGCATGCATGGTTAAAAGAGCAATCCTTACCAGACCATGTAAAGGCAAAGCTTCTAGATGCTCCCATGGAAAAGCACAGTTTGTTTGGTTCCCCTGCACAGCAAGTGTTGAAGAAGGTGGAAGAAAAAGCTAAATCTGTCCAGACAGTCAAGGACTTCTTACAGGTCCAGCCTCCGAGGTTTAGTAGAAACTGGCCTTCCAAGAATTGGTCATTTCCAGACGCCACTAGAGCACAGAGAAGCAGGAATAGACGCCCTAGAGGCAGAGGTCAATCCAGAGGTGCCTACAGGGGACGTCAGTGGCAGCCTAACAGCCAGAGAAGTACTGCCACAGATCCAACCACTAACACTTCCACAGGACATTCGCAGTGACTTAGCTCTGAAACCGCCTACCAGGGAACAACTGGCAGCACCCTTAGGCGGAAAATTAGCCTTATTTTCAACAAATTGGCATTATATTACAGGAGACAAATGGATTTTACAGACAATAGACAAAGGCTACAGGTTTCACTTCCATACTCCTCCAAGGAAGAGAGGAATGCCAAACCTGCCTCCAAACCAAATAACAAACGCTCTACAACAAATAGACCACTTACTAAGGTTAAGAGCTATAGAAAAGGTACCGCCTATGGAACAAGGACAAGGATTTTATTCAAGGCTTTTCCTGGTACCAAGAAAGGAAAACCAATGGAGACCTATCCTCGACCTGTCCGCTCTAAACACATATCTTATTGTTCCAAAATTCAAAATGCTGACCCTACAGCAACTTCTTCCCATGCTGGGCAAGGAGTCTTGGCTGGTGACTCTGGATCTCAAGGAGGCATACCTGCACGTCCCCATACGACCAATTTGCAGAAGATACCTCAGATTCCTTGCAGGATCAGAGCATTATCAATTCTCAGCATTGCCTTTTGGCTTATCTACTGCGCCCAGAGTATTCACGAAATGCCTGGCATCAGTAATTGCTCATTGCAGGCTTCAGGGAATTCAAATTTATCCTTACCTGGACGACTGCCTGTTACAAGCAGACAGCAAAGACAAAATAACAAAAGATTTGAAAAAAGTTATTCACCTGCTCCAAGCCCTGGGATACACAGTCAATACAAAAAAGTCAAGACTGATACCATCCCAAAGGATAACCTTCCTGGGTGCAGAACTGGACACATCAAACCAGATGGCATTCCTCACAGAAGAAAAACAAAGGCAGCTACCATTTTATTTCATGGCATTAACAACACAGAACCAGCTTACAGCAAGGAAAATCCTGCAAGCCCTGGGTTTCATGGCATCCTGCATAATATTAGTACCGCATGCCAGACTACATATGAGGAAGTTACAATGGTACCTGAGGAATTTATGGTCTCAGCACAAACACAGCTTAGAAGCCCAAATTCCAATAATTCCATGCCTGAAACAAGAATTCCAGTGGTGGGCCCAGGCCTGCCAATTGAACAAAGGACTGCCCTTCCACAGGCCTCGCCCAAGCCAGACTATCACCACGGACGCCTCAGACCTAGGTTGGGGGGCTCACATGGTGGACAAGCGCATTCAAGGCTTATGGACTCAAGACCAGATGAGCTTACACATAAATCAAAAAGAGATGCTGGCAGTAAAACAGGCAATTCAGACATTCGGACCATTTCTTCAACAGGGCCAATTGCTGATAAGGACAGACAACACCACAGTTATGTGGTATATCAACAAGCAGGGAGGCACACATTCGTATCCTCTATGCCGGATGGCAATGGACCTCTGGAATGTGGCCTTGAGCCTCAACATTCAGCTCCAGGCCATATTTGTGCCAGGAAAAGAAAATATACTAGCAGACATCTTAAGCAGAACCACTACGGATGCCCACGAATGGATGCTGCATCCAGATATCTTTCAAACCATCACAAGGAAATGGGGACTGCCAGAAATAGACCTGTTCGCATCCCCACACAACCACCAATTGAAAAAATTCTGCACAAGGACATACCACCCACTTGCTTGGAAGGTGGACGCCCTATCCTTCAGTTGGGAAAACCTGACAGCATATGCATTCCCACCTCTTCCTTTGATGCACAAAGTGCTACTGAAGATCAAAGAAGAACACCCGAGGATCATCTTGATAGCTCCAGACTGGCCGAGGCAACATTGGTACCCGCTACTGAGGAGTATGTCCCGGGAACATGCATGGCCTCTACCCCTACTACCTCTTCTGCTAACACAGAACAACTTCAAAGTCCTACATCCAAGCTTGAAAACCCTGCAGCTAGCTGCTTGGAACATTGCATAAGGAAAAATAACCCAGATTTATCTCAAAGGGTTAAAGACATTATCCTGGAGGCTCGCAGGCCCTCAACAAGGAAAACTTATTCAGCAAAATGGAAAAGATATCTCATTTGGAGTGCAACAAAAGGGGTAGATGCATCACTAGCAAACATAGCTAACATCCTGGAATATTTAGCAGAGCTTTTCCACAATGGCCTGTCTTACTCCTCCATTAAGATTCATGCATCAGCAATTTCAGCAGCATACAACATGGACCCTCCAGTCTTTTCTCAACCTCTACTCAGGCAGTTTCTAAGAGGAATTAAAAATGTAAAGCCACCAAGGAAACCACCATTGCCTACATGGGACTTGAACTTTGTGTTAGAAAAGTTGACACTCCCCCCTTTTGAACCAGCAGCAACAGCAGAATTACAGTACTTATCCTGAAAGACTGCATTCTTGCTTGCAATCACTTCAGCTAGACAGGTTTCTGAATTACAGGCTTTAATGGCAGTACAGCCCTTCATTATCTTCCATCAAGATAGAGTGTCCATGAGAACGAATCCTACCTTTATGCCAAAGGTGGTCTCCAGGGTATCATTAAACCAAGCGATACACCTACCAACATTCTTCCCCAACCCGCAGAACAGGGGGGAAAGATTGCTGCATACCTTGGATGTACACAGACAGTTGCGCTACTACCTGGACAGAACCAAGAACAATAGAAAGACTGACCAGCTTCTGGTGGCATATGCAACAGGAATGGAAGGAAAAGCAATTTCAAAACAGACAATCTCAAAATGGATAGGAAATTGCATTAGATTTTGTTACTCTTTTCATGGAAAGGCAACTCCAGAAAACATCAGACCTCACTCCACAAGGGCTACAGCCACTACTACAGCTTTCTTACGAGGAGTGGCTACCAAAGACATTTTAGATGCTGCTACTTGGAGCTCCGTGCATACATTTGCCAAGCATTATAATCTACCTTTATACTCCAGATCCCGAGCAGGTTTTGCCACTGCTGTTTTGCAAGGGATCTTAACCACACCATAAATTCTTAGTGCCTCCTCCCCCAGTTTGGCTATGGTATTCTACCCATTTGTTAGGACTGCAGATGCATCCTTGAAGGACATAGTACAGTTTTGTACCTACCATAAATGTAGATGTCCGAGAGGTATGCATCTGCAGTCAGGATTACCCACCCTCCTTCCCCTCTGTGGTACTCCTAGGGTGTTTGCCCATCTTGTCGCTAGCTGGGGGAATCTATTATGGTGTATTTGTTTGTATATATGTACATACATGTTTATTTCTATTTGCTCTCTATTGTTTGGAAACATTTGCATTTCTCCAAATTTAGCCTTCCTAGAGGGCACCTGGCATCAGGGGCAAGAAACACTGAGGAAAATGGCGTCGGCTGATGCCTTTATACCCGCTAAACTGCAGCTATGACGTCGGGTGAAGTGCAACATCAGCCGAGGCCAGAACAAGACTTTGGAATCCGGCCGACCGAAGGGCTGCCTGAGGCCAGGGCAACCCATTTGTTAGGACTGCAGATGCATACCTCTCGGACATCTACATTTATGGTAGGTACAAAACTGTACTTTGTTTTGGCTTTGGGAACTTATGTGGATAGTGACCTTACAACAGTAGACATGTTTGTGAAAAGTAAGAAAGTCCTTCTATATTGCACACCATATAAACAAAGGGATTGTGTATAGCTGTATGGATGTCATTGTTCCCCTTTACTTAGCCCTCATTAGCCCAGTTGTTGAATATAATTCCCCATTTGGCATGTATTTGTCCAAACACATGCAAATACTGGAATGCCCACAGAGATGGCTTACTAAAAGGATACAAGGCCTAACCAGCATGTTTTACATGGACTGACTCAAAGCTCTATAACTATATTCTGTATTCTACAGACTGCTAAGAGTCAAACTATGTCTGGCATACAGGGCATCCTCCTACTCACTACTGATGGATTTACTGCACATCAAACAAGTCAAATGGCATCAGAAAGGTACGGGTATGTCTTGCAGAGGATACCAGTGCTCTGAAACAGACTCCCCATTTACATAAAATGAAGTTCATCATATTCAAGTGCAATTTGGATCTGTGGTTAGAAAACAGAAAATTTCCCCCAGAACTGCTCCCTGTACTACTAAGTGACAAAGATAGCTCTTAAATGTTTTATCCCATGCATGAGTGCCCTCAAATGGTCTGTGGTTATTCTCATTAGGGATAATGTATAAATGTTAAGTTGTCTATCTCGCCTTCATTCTTGCTGGTTGGGTTCGGAGCCGATCCTCGGCTCCGACTCGGCCATCTTCAAAAGCTCGAGAGCTGCTTACTGGCCCGAGCCCCCCCCCCATATCCCATGATGCCTGGCGCTAGATACCCAGATCTCGTTTGCCACTTCTGCTACGAGGTAGCGTTTACTGGCTCAGGTCGTATTTTTCTCTTTATTCTCTATATTTAGGACTTTTTTGTACTTTATTGAATTATACGCTTATTGTCATAGCTTAGCTGTAGGTTCTATAGTAGTTTGTTAGTGTTCCTCCCCTTAAAAACTTGTTTTCTCCTTAGAGAGTTTTCCTCTCCCTCCCCCACTCCCGTTTACCTTTTCAAAGTAAGCCGTTTTAGTTAGAGGCTTATCATTGTTTTATTTTTTAAGGTAGACAAAGTTCATTAGAAATTGTGGTAGTTGTAGGCCTTATATTATATAGGGTGTGGTAACTTGTGTGGTTTGTGTATATTTTTTCCAGTTACCTACTCTCCTTTATACTTGTTCTTTGTATTTGTTTTTCCTTCACAGGAATGTCTAAAGACACAAAAGTGTCGGGATTCAAGAAGTGTGACTCATGCTGTCAGAAAATGTCTCTGACAGATGGTCACACTTCTTGTGTTTACTGCTTGGGCTCCCTACACCTGCAGGACTCTTGTTCGGTGTGTCACGCCTTTAGTCCAAGAGTCCTGCAGGAGTGTAGGAATAAGCTTATCCTTAGGGGTTTGCATAAACCTGAAGGATCACCAGCCAAGACTCAGTCAGTGAAACCTTCTAGGCCATCGAAGCCGTCAGCTCCCAGCTCGGAGCCGTCGCCAAGTATGGCTTCTGCTTCAACTTCGGTTCCGGCTGAAACCGAAGCACCTATCTCTATGTCAACTTCGGCTCTGACCGGAGCCAAAGTACCTATCTCTGTCGGCCCTGACTCTTCCGTCGGAACCGTCAGGGAATCGAAAATGCTCCAGGTCACCATCCTTGGAGTCGATACACTCGGCACCAGGGTCACCCTTACTGCAATCTGAGCATAGTCATCGGTCCCACTCTTCTCTGTCGTCTAGGTTATCTGACCATGATTTGGAAAGAGTGGTGAGCAGGCTTTTAAAGTTGCAGGCCCTGGCAAAAATGCTATCCAGCCCCCCCCTCATCAGGGCTTGTCTCCTCCTGTTTCTCCAATAGTTCCTCCTTCGACTCATCCCTTGTGTTCGGAGCCGGAGCATGCTGTGGCTGGAACCGTGGGTCCATCGGCGCCGATACCTCCCCTTTCGGTTCCGTCGTCTGCTCCGATCTCTTCCATGGTGCCGTCCTTGGAGGGATCTGGGCGCCGGGACTCCCTTGTCGGCTCCAAGGGGGCAAGTGGCATTGGACCCTTGTCCGACCCCGTTCTCCCTCTTGGAGCTTCGGCGCAGGTGAGTTTGGCTCCTACATTGGCTTCGGAGCCGTCTCTCTCGGTGCTGGGAAGGATTCTGGTCTCTTCAGAGCCGGAGCCTTCTCTGGTATTGGGAAGGGGCGCCTATGAGGTCATGAGGAGTGTGCTGGCATCTGAGTCAGCCTCACGGTCAGCCTCATCGGCTCCTGCCCCTCCTCCAGACCCCAAGCGTGAGGAACAAGCGCTCCAGGGCACCCCATTGGGTGTATCTTCCTCTTCCGAGGCCTCCCCCGTGCATTCAGGGGAGCCCCCTCGAAAGAGGAAATGCAAGAGGAAGCATGTAGACTCCCCTGAGTCTGTCACTTCAGATACTGACTTGGAGGAGTCGGAAGGGTCCCCGAGATCCCCCTCTGAGGACGTCTCCTTCTCAGACATCCTTGAAATCCTTAGGCAGAGGGGGAACTGGACTACCCTTAACCCTTCTGAGGATGAGTCGGTATTCCTGGACGCGTTTGGATGTTCATCGTGCATACAGCTGCAGTCATAACAGATGGGTTCTCCTGCCGTCAGGCGGGTCCTCGGTCGGCCGAATTCCAAAGTCTAGGTCCGGCGTCTGTTGTCGTCGCTTCTTCCCTGACATCAGTGCGACAGGGGTATAAAGGAACCAGCCGACGCCATTTTCTTCAGTCTTTCTTGCCGCGCGGTGCCCGAAGCAGAAGCAGTTCGCAAGTGCCAGTCGGCCAGCTCCTGAGATTACGAAAATTTGGAAACCGAAGTCTTCTTGAAAGTTAAGTACCCCGTTGGGGAAACTTTTCTTGCCTCAGACCGATGTCAGACAAAGTTAATTGTATTTCTTGTGGGAAGCAAATACCGCATAAGGATTTCCAGTCCCTCTGTATACCTTGTTTAGGCCCAGACCACGACGTCTCGGTCTGTCGCTTTTGTGCTACATTCAACAAACGCACCATTAAGCGTCGGGTGGAGTTCGCCCAGCATTATTTTGGGAAAGCATTTAACTATATTATGTCATCGGATACTCCGACTCCAGTTTTGTCTAAAAAACGCAAAGATAAGGATCGACACATGAGGTCTGCGGCCTCTACCGACACCACGCCAAAGCCGACTACACGTGGTCTGGTTCTCAGCGAGGCGCCTACGCAGCCCCTGACTACCGACGACACTTCTTTGGCAGTGTCTCCTGTGCCCCAGGTCGCAGGCTCCTCGGCCCACACCCCGACTACAGATACCGAAGCCACTCTTGGCGTTGAAACTCAGAATGTGGACAGGTCCACCTCCACTCAAGGTGTCTTCAGACCTTCCTCTTCTTTCTCCATCAATGCTTTCACTAAGTCTAAAGCAACCATGCAATCTTAAGAGACAAGCTACACAAGGCCCATCTCCAAGCCCCATGCCTAAGAAACATGCTTAAAATGGCTGAGGATTTGATTACTCTTATCAGAGGTTCTCAGCCCCCACCGGACAAAAGGCCCAGAGTGGAGGAAGATTCCCCCTCCTCTGATCAGGGCTCCATTATTTCAGAGCACTCTGATGATCAGGAACATTCTTACTCCCCTTTTGAAGACTCTGATGCGGAGGAGTCCATCCCTTCTGTATCCCTCCCTGAGGATTACTCATTTGGGGAAACTTTGCATACCTTAAGGGAACACTTCCACTGGGAAGGCCAAGATTATTCAGATTCCAAGAAAAGGCTTAGGGAATTTCTCTTGCTACCTCAGCACAGGCCTCTGGCTATACCTCCTGTCTTGGACATCCTAGATGATTACTCGGAGGCCTGCCTTAACCCGGACTCTCTACCTCCAGCTCCAGTTAAGCCTGACAGGTACTACAGGGTTCCTGACTCACACCAATTTCTATACAAAAGCCATGCTGCTGACCCAGAAACCATCTCACAGGGCCCCAATGGAGTTAAGGCCTCCACTGCTAAAAATCCATTACCTTCCAAGAGAGATTCCAGATCCTTAGAAGGGTGGGGAAAAAAAGTATATACCTCTGCTACCTTAACCATGAGGGCCTTAAACTGTCAGTTCCATATGCTAAAATACCAACAGTTTTTGTTATCACAATTGAAAAGTAAAATGTCACAACCTGAACAACCAGACTTGAAGGAATTGCAGGATTTGATGCATAGTGCAGAACAAGTGGGTAAGCATACCTTACAATGTGGTTTTGATGCTCTAGAGGCTTCATGTAGAGCTGCTGTTACAGGATCAGTCATATGTAGGCATGCCTGGCTCAAGGAACAAGCCTTGCCTGAACATGTCAAAGCTAAATTACTAGACGCCCCTCTTCAAAAGGATGTACTATTTGGTGCTAATGCTGAGGAGGTATTAAGGAAAATGGAGGAAAAGGCTAAATCAATGCAAACTGTGAAAGATTTTCTACAGGTACAACCCCCACGTTTTAGTAGAAATTGGCCTTCCAAAAACTGGTCTTTTCCTGCCACGGACAGACCCCAAAGAGGCAGATACAGGCGCCCGAGGGACAGAGGACAATCCCAAGGATCGTTTAGAGGCAGACAATGGCAAGCTCCTACACAAAGAGGTGGTGAGGATAACTCGCAATCTTTCAGAAAGCAAACCCAATGACTTTCCCCTTTGCATGCCAAGCAAGTCTCAAATGGCAGCCCCCTTAGGAGGAAAGCTGGCATTATTTTCAAAAAATTGGCATATTGTCACAAAGGACAAATGGATCCTGGACATTATAAACAGAGGCTACAAATTCCATTTTCACACCCTTCCAAAAATGAGAGGCATGCCAAACCTGCCACATAATCAAAGGGCAGAGGCACAAAGGCAAATTACAGATCTCATAAACATGAAAGCTATTCAAGAGGTACCTACGCACAAACAAGGTCAAGGTTTTTATTCCAGGCTATTTCTGGTACCAAGGAAGGGAAAAGATTGGAGACCTATTTTGGACCTATCCATCCTAAACACATTTCTACTCATACCAAAATTCAAGATGCTCACTCTACAGCAACTTCTTCCCATGCTGGGCAAGGAATCTTGGCTGGTAACATTGAACCTCAAGGAGGCATACCTGCATGTCCCAATCAGACAAAATTGCAGAAGGTACCTCAGATTTCTTGTAGGTTCAACCCATTATCAATTCTCTGCATTGCCCTTTGGCTTATCTACTGCGCCCAGAGTATTCACGAAATGCCTGGCATCAGTAATTGCCTACTGCAGACTTCAAGGGATACAAATATACCCCTATTTGGACGACTGCCTGATCCAAGCGGACAGCAAGCACATTCTTTTGAAACATCTGGCTTATGTAATAATGTTGTTGAACTCTCTGGGATACACAGACAACAAAAAGAAATCAAGGCTAATACCCTCTCGGAAGATAATTTTCCTGGGTGCCAATTTGGACACAAACACCCAGATGGCCTACCTCATGCCAGAGAAGCAGGGGCAACTAATTCAATACTTCAGAGCACTAGCAAATTGCACCAGGCTGACTGCAAGGAAAATCCTGCAGGCTCTGGGATTCATGGCATCTTGCATCTTACTAATCCCATGTGCAAAGCTGCATATGAGGAAACTACAATGGTACCTGAAAAACATATGGTCTCAACACAGCCACAGTTTGGAAACAGTAATACCACTAATTCCATGTCTGCAAAAGGAATTTCTGTGGTGGGCTCAAGCATGTCAAACAAACACAGGTCTTCCATTCAGCAAGCCTCAAGCAAATCAAGTCATCACAACAGACGCCTCGGACTACGCCTGGGGGGCGCACATGACAGATCGGTGCATTCAGGGCAAATGGTCCCAAAAAGAAAAGAAAAGCACCTTCACATCAATCAAAAGGAAATGCTAGCAGTAATAAATGCTATTATAGCTTTCAAGGACCTTCTACAACCAGGTCAACTATTGATAAGAACGGACAACACCACAGTTATGTGGTACATAAAGAAACAGGGAGGAACACATTCTTACCCCCTATGCAGACTGGCCATGTCACTTTGGAACATGGCCATGGACTTACAAATGGAACTACAAGCACAGTACTTGCCAGGCAAGGAAAACACGCTGGCAGACAACCTAAGCAGGAATATGACAGATCCACACGAATGGAAATTGCATCCAAAGGTTTTTACAGAAATAATCCAAGAATGGGGAAGGCCAGACATAGATCTCTTTGCCTCCCACAAAAATCACCAATTGACAAAATTCTGCTCAAGGATCTTCCATCCAAAGGCCTGGAGCGTGGACGCTCTCTCTTTCAGTTGGACATCTCTTCCTCTGCTGCCCAAAGTTCTATTGAAAACCAGAGCAGACAGACCAAAGATGATTCTCATTGCTCCGGACTGGCCAAGGCAACACTGGTACCCACTCCTGAGGAGCCTGACTCATTCCCCACCATGGGCCCTGCCTCTAATACCTCTTCTTCTGACTCAGCACAGCTTCAAAACTCTTCACAGCCAGCTAAAAACACTCAATCTAGCCGCATGGAAGATTCCTTAGCATCACAACAGGCCCTACTCTCCAAGGAAGTGCAGGATGTCATTTTGGAGGCCAGAAGGCCATCAACTAGAAAAGCTTACTCCGCAAAATGGAAACGGTTTTGTGTCTGGAATGAGAAAAAGGGCCAGGATCCTGGAAAACTGAATTTACCTCAAATACTACAATATTTGGCTGAGCTGCTAAGCAGTGGACTTTCATTCTCCATCAAAATCCATGCCTCAGCCATTTCTGCAGAATACAACACTGATCCACCTTTATTCTCTCACCCTCTCTTAAGACTGTTCCTCAGAGGGGCTAAGAATCTAAGACCTCCAAGGAAACAACCAATACCTGCTTGGGATCTTAATTTCATTCTGGAAAAACTGACCTTGCCTCCCTTTGAGCCAGCTGCCTCATCAGATTTGCAGTATTTGTCCTGGAAAACAGCTTTCCTTCTGGCTATCACCACAGCTCGTAGAGTTTCAGAACTACAGGCTCTCATGGCTGTCCAGCCTTTTATCATCTTCCATCAGGATAGAGTTTCCTTACGAACCAACCCGTCCTTTATGCCTAAAGTGGTATCCAGGGTAGCTTTAAATCAGGCCATACATTTACCTACTTTTTATCCTAATCATCAAAACAAAGGGGAGAGATTACTGCATTCCTTGGACATCCACAGACAACTGCGTTATTATTTGGACAGAACAAAGCCTTTCAGAAAATCAGAACAGCTCTTTGTGTCCTGTGCTGTAGGAGCTCAAGGAAAGCCAATGTCCAAACAGACAATCTCAAAATGGATAGCCCACTGCATACGCTTTTGCTATTCCTTTCATGGCAAAACTGTACCTACAGGCATTAGAACTCATTCCACCAGGGCCACAGCCATCTCTGCAGCTTTCCTCAGAGGAGTTCCTACCAAGGATATTTTGGAAGCAGCCACTTGGAGTTCTGTGCATACCTTCTCCAAGCACTACAACCTACCATTATACTCCAAATCTAGAGCAGGCTTTGCCACTGCAGTCTTGCAGGGCATTTTGACTCCTAGTTCCACCTACTGCCTACCACCCCTTTCTTAGCTTCGGGATTCTACCCATCTGTTATGACTGCAGCTGTATGCACGATGAACATAGTACAGTTTTGTACCTACCATAAATGTAGATGTTCGAGTGCTAATACCGCTACAGTCCAGGTTTCCCTCCCTCCTTCCCCTCTTGGGACAGGCCTATAGGCTAACACATTCTCATACAACCTGATTGGGGTATTCAATTATGATGTACTCCGCGACCTTTTCCTTGAGGTCTCTGAACTATTTGTGCCATTTTACCCGCCTTCAAAGGAATCTCCTTAAAGAGCTAGGAGATACTCTTCAAGATCCATCAGCTGCGGGGGCTCAGGCTAAGATTGCCTCCTAGCTGGCAACTCTAAATTCTGTAGTAAACTCCTCCATGCGGCTCATCTCTTATGCAGCCGATGGAGCGAGTAGGGCCGCAGGCACAGGTGTGGCTTTGAGGAGACACGCTTGGATGCGGTTATGCAACTTTGCGGAACCCTTCAAGACGTCTTTCACCAACACCCTTTCATGGTTCTGCTCTGTTTGGACCACAGGTGAAGGATACCCTTACCAGGTGTGAGCAGGAAGGCAAGACTCTCTCTGCCGTTGGAGTCCGTTTTTCCACTCCTTCAAGACCGTATCCCAAGGGTCAGAAGAGTGGGAAGATGTGGTTCCGGAAATCCCAGGGAACTGTGCCTGACACACGTGGAGAGTTCCCCTCCAGGGGGCAGAGGAGAGAACAACAATACATGCTGCCCTAGGGGCAGGGGGAGGGGGGTCCACAAAATCAGGGCCAAAGAGAATCCTGCTGTGACAAGCCCTTCCAGCATCCCTGAAGTGCTGCCCGACTGTCCACCTTCGGAGGCAGTCGGGGGAAGATTATCGCTGTACCCAAAAGCCTGGCAAAGTATAACACAAGACAAATGGGTACTTCCTATCATATCTGAAGGCTACAAAATCCCCTTCTTTCGCACTCCACTCTTTTCCAACAAATCCCTTCCAGATTTTCCACGCAATCTAAGGGATCAAGCAGTTCAAGAAATTTCAAAACTGCTAAGAAAAGGAGCCATCCAGTCAGTCCCAGCAGACCAACAAGGATCCGGAACTTACTCAAGGTTCTTTTTGGTACCAAAAACAACAGGGGACTGGAGACCCATTCTGGATCTCAGCAGACTAAACAGGTCTGTTCAAAGAACGAAGTTCCGGATGGTCACGCTACAGTCCATTTTACCCTTTCTGGGTCAGGACAATTGGATGTGTTCCATAGATCTTCAGGACGGTTACTATCGTATCAAGATGCACAGACGCTCCAGAAGATTCCTCCGCTTACGGCTGGGAGCCAGTCATTATCAGCTCAGAGCGCTGCCCTTTGGTCTCACCACAGCCCCCGGGGTGTTCGCCAAATGTTTGGCAGTAGTCACCGCTCACTTGAAATGGCAAGGATTCCAGGTGTTTCTATATTTAGACGACTGGCTCCTTACTGCAACCACCAGGCATCACCTGATGCTAGCCAGGGACTACACCATCCAAACGTGCTCCACTCTAGGCATCACAATAAACTTCGAAAAGTCTGCATTGACACCTTGTCAATCTATCACCTTTATAGGTGCAAATTTAAACACAAAGGACAACGTCAGCGACTCTCCCAGCAGAGTGTTAGCCATTCGACATGTGCAGGTCTTATTAGGTTGCAAAAAGATTCAGGCCAGATTTGTCCTAAAAACATTGGGTCTCATGGCAGCGGCTATAATACTAGTCCCCCTGGCACGTTTTCACATGAGGAATCTTCAGTGGATCTAGCCCAAAGGTTCCTGGAGTTCATAAACTCAAATGCCATGGAACAACTAGTCACCATCCCCACAAGAGGAGAAAACATACTTGATCTCATCATCACGAACATGGGATCAAAATGTTCAACACTGGAAGTATACCCCTCACTGATGAGATCAGATCATAAACTAATCTCGCTGGAGGTCCTCATCCCGCCCCCACCTGAAATAAAAAAGACCACAGTGAAAAACTTCTCAAAAGCCGACTTCACACTTCTGAAAACTAGTGTGGTCTCCTTTAACGCCCCTGAGCCAGTGGTAAACATTACTCAAACCACTGAATCACTTACAAATGCCTTCTACCAGCACCTACAGGACTGCATGGATCAGGCAATCCCAAACAAAACTAAGACTCTTTGTACCAAAGGCAAGCGTCCAGTCTGGTGGACCCCAGCCATAAACAAGCTCTACAACAAAAGGAGGAAGCTACTACAAGATAGAGCAAAATCCTTGAAAGGTAAGACACCTTTGATCATTATTAGTAAAAAACTAAGAGCTCTCATAAAATCATCCAAGGCAAATTTTGAGAGAAAAATGCCAAGGACTCAAAAGACAATCATAAGGCCTTTTTAGCTATGTTAGAAACCTAGGAGGAAACTCCCAGATATGCTCAGAATTAGTTCAAAATGATGTGAAGATTACTGAACCTACACACATTGCCAACATACTGGCCGACAGGTCCAGTGCAAACTTCTCCCCTCCCCAAAGGAGAGATATCTATACCAGAGGATTGTAGCCCCCAAACATCTCCAACGCCCAGGTGAGAACTGCTCTCCAAGGCAAAACACAGCATCCATGGGACGGATGGTGTCCCGGCTGTGTGCTCCACGAACTCAATGAGGAATTAAACCGCAGTTAGGACAGCTGTTTAATCTTAGCCTCACCTCAGGATACGTGCCAAGGAATGGCGCCTGGCGACTGTGGTCCCACTTCACAAGGCGGTGCCTCCACCGATCCTGGAAATTACCGTCCCATTAGCTTGACAAGCCTTATCTGCAAAGCCATGGAGAGGATCATAATGGAACTCATAAATAAAGACATAGGGAACTTGCAGGCTTTGGATCCAACCCAGTTTGGCTTTGTCAAAGGCAGATCATGCCTTTTAAACTTGGTTGACTTTTCGAGACAGTCACCAAGGCCATTGATGAGGGAAAGGCAGTCCATACAGCCTACCTTGACCTGGCAAAGGCCTTGACACAATACCCCACTCGGGTATCATCGAAAAACTCATCAGCTTGAATGTAAACCCATACATCACAAGATGGGTTGCAAACTGGCTAAGTGACAGAACACACAGGGTCAGAGTTGCTGGAGCCATGTCAGACTCAAAGCCTGTCACAAGTGGTGTCCCACAGGGCTCAGTCCTGGGTCCACTCTTGTTCGGCATCTACTTTTCTGAAGTACAAGCAACGCAGGAGGGTTATGGCTGACAAAGTTTGCAGATGACTGCAAACTGGCCATAGTCGAAAACACATCTGACACAGATATCCTTCAGAAGGGCCTCACAGAAACGGATAACTGGTGCCAGAGCCATGGCCTAAAGTTAAATGCCAAGAAATGCATAGTCATACCCTTCGGGAAAAACAAGGTTACCCATAGCTACCATATAGGTGGCAATCCACTGAGCACAGAATAAGTCATCAGGGATCTAGGGACCCAGGTTGACAGTAGCCTGTCGTTTGACACTCATGTTGCTAAAGTAGTTAGGAAAACCTTCTACATTGCCCACCTGATCATGAAGGGATTCACATCTAGCTCAAGGGAGGTCATCGTCCCCCTGTACTCATCACTCATTAGACCTATGATTGAGTACAATGCCCCATTCGGAATATATCTGACCCGACACCTGCAGCAGCTGGAAAGGCCCCAAAAGTTCCTCACCAAAAGGATAAAGGGTCTCAAAAATATGTGTTATGCTGCCCGACTGAAAGAACTCCAGCTCTATTCAGTCTCATACCGCTTGCTCAGAGGTGACCTGTGCCTGACATATAAGGCCATGTCAAACCCAGATTTGATGAATATGCTTCACCTCAAAAAATCTAGATCCCTCAGAACCACAAGGGTGGGAGACTTAAACCTTGACACGGTTATTAATAGAACGTGCTGAAGGGACAGATTCATCACCCAGAGACTCCCTATGCTGTGGAACAAAATCCCGGTACATGAGGCAAAGCACCTCGCTGGCCTTGTTCAAGAGGAATCTTGACCAATGGATGGGAGATCGCAGATATACCCCAGGGATTACTTCAGTGTCACTGCTTGACAGAGGCACAGCAAAATAATAGGCATAGTTTTCTTCAAACTAAAGGGGTGGCGAAAGCCAAATAACTATGGGCTAGGCTTATAAATGCCCTTGGGCAGATAGCCTAGTATGAACCTATGAACCTATGTTGTTCACACAATGGTCCTTCCAGCAACTCCCAATGTCTCACATGATAATGATCACAGTCATGCAAAAACCAACTTGTTTGGTGGATGGTTTCCCCATCATTACACCACGGCAGATTATTCGTTCTTCCTCCTCCAGTAGCTGCGGTGACCACGGATGCCTCCCTGATTGGGGGGGGGGGGGCATTTTCAGGGCAGAACAGTCCAAGGCACCTGGCAACCTCATGTGTACCATCTGCATATCAATGTCTTGGAGATGAGAGCCGTGCTTTTAGCGTTGCAAGCTCTTCAGAACTCTCTTCCCACCGGGACCATTGCAATTCAAACAGACAATATGTCAGTGGTATGGTACATCAACAAGCAGGGCGGAACAAAGTCATACCCCTTATGTCGAGAAGCACTCGGACTTTGGCATTGGGCGATCTCTTCCCAACGGTTTCTGATAGCAGCGCACATCCCTGGGAAGTCCAACGTTCTAGCAGACAGGCTGAGCAGAGCAATTCTTATGCCTCACGAGTGGTCTCTCAATCAGACTGTGGCGGACAAAATCTTCCGCAAATGGGGTCAGCCTTGCTGCGACCTTTTTGCCACCCCCTTCAACAGCAAATGCGACAATTTCTTCTCTCTCCTTCCTCTCCCTGGACACCTCCCCAGAGACGCTCTAGTTCACGATTGGCCCCAGGGACTTCTTTATGCATTCCCTCCATTTCCCCTGATTCCCAAACTAATTCAGAAAGCTACCACATTGGGATGCAAGATGAGCCTCATTGCCCCTTACTGGCCTCGACAAATTTGGTTCCCTTTCCTGCATCATCACCTTCTGGAGCAGCCCTGGACCCTGGACCCAATTCCAGAACTCCTGATCCATCAATCAGGCGGGCTGCACCAATCTCTTCAATCTCTCCAGCTCACTGCTTGGTTTCTCCACTTCCGACCCTAGCCAGGCTTCCCAACATCTCCCATTCGGTGCGTGAAATCATCTTATCCTCGCATAAGTCGACCACTAGGAAAACTTATGCTAGCAAGTGGAAACGCTTTTCCTTATGGGCAGAGAATAGGAATATAGATCCCTTTTCAGCCCCTGTGCACCATATTTTAGAATTTCTATCAGAACCTTTTTCGAACAGGATCCTCTTCTGCCATGATTAGAGTTCAGCTAGCTGCAGTTTCAAACTTTCATATGGGCCTGTCTGATTCCAGCATCATGTCCCATAAGCTTTGTAAAGCTTTCCTTAAAGGGACCACTCTACTCAGGCCCCCCCAGTAAGAGATCCCCCACCTCCGTGGGATCTGAATTTGATTTTAGCTTCCCTGATACTGCCCCCCTTTGAACCGGCAGCTTCCTGTTCCTTGAAGCTTCTTTCTTGGAAAACCCTTCTGGTCACAGTTATGTCGGCCAGAAGAATTTCTGAACTTCAGGCTCTTTGTGTTCGTCCTCCTTACCTAGTTTTTCACAATGATAGAGTTTCTCTTTGGACTAACCCTTACTTTCTTCCAAAGGTTACTTCTGATTATAATTTGAATCAGTCCATTGAACTACCTGTGTTCTTTCCAAATTATTCCAACAAGGCTGAATACAAGGTACATCAGCTGGACGTCCATAGACATTTACGCTTTTACTTGCATAGAACCAAGCAAATCAGAAAATCAGACCAGTTGTTCCGGTCTTACGCTGAGGGAAAACAAGGCATACCCGTGTCAAAAGTCACCTTATCTAGGTGGTTGACTTCTACTATTACTTTTATATATCAGTTAAGAAATAAAGAGCTTCCTGCTAAACCCAAAGGTCACTCCACCAGAGCTCTAGCTACTTCTGTGGCTTTTCAGGCCAGATTGCCAATGGAAACTATTTGTGCGGCAGCTACATGGGCTAATCCACATACCTTCATTTCACATTATAAGCTGGATGTGGCTTCCAGAAGCAGAGCTGATTTTGGTTCCACTGTTCTGAAGAGTCTGTTCCGATGAGCCACCCAGGATTGAGGTGCTAGGGACACTGTCCCAACCAGCAAGAATGAAGGCGAGATAGACAACTTAACATTAAGAAGTTATGTACCTACCATAACGTTCCATGTTAGTTGTCTTCTTCTCGCCTTCTTTCTTGCGTCCCACCCTTCATCCCCCTATTCTAGTAGACCGATAAGAGTTCCTTAGGTTTGTTGATCACTGGCTGAGTCTTCTCTGGCTATTACTCCTGACTGTCAGTCTCTCCAGTAGGTTCCTGTATCCTGCTAAATTTACTGTATTATTATAATTGTCGTTATTATGTCTTTAGTTAGGTTACCAAACGAGATCTGGGTATCTAGCGCCAGGCATCATGGGATATAGGGGGGGCCTTGAACCAGTAAGCAGCTCTCGAGCTTTTGAAGATGGCCGAGTCGGAGCCGATTATCGGCTCCGAACCCAACCAGCAAGAAAGAAGGCGAGAAGAAAACTAACTTGGAACGTTATAGTAGGTACATAACTTCATATTATCGACCATGGGATGGGTAAGGCCAGCGACTAGCCAAATCAGATAGGTTAATTCAAGCACAAAAAGGGAAATTAGCTAGGCTTTAAATGGTCTACAAAGGCAGCTAACCTAGTACTTACCTATGAACCTAAGAGATCAGAAGATCTGCTAAAGAAAGCAAACTGACCTTTATACCTGAAGTTCAGGTAGAAGGCACACTATCTGAAGTACAGAAACAAAAGAGGAGTTTCTGTTAAGAAACAGATGTATTTTCAGGTTTACCTTTATATGAGTGAAACCGTCAATTGCGAACTATCATACGTGCGACTCGTAATAGCGAAAATAAAACCGCAAAGTTTGAAAAATGTCAAAAATCATAAACTGGAATTTTTTTTCGACATTTTTCGAACTTCACCACTGTGCCCAATTTCCTGTGCTTCCAAACAGACCAAAGCAACCAAACCTTGAAAGAAATGCAAACGTCCAATGAGTGCTCCACATTAACTGTCCCATAGTCCCAAAGCAGCCATTCACTGAATAGATATGCTTTTATATGGGGAATATGTCCATGACATCACCATGAAATAATGTCCCCGACATGTACAGTATAGCAACGTCTGCATCCTTATGAAAAAGAGCAATATTTTGTAACCAACTTGACAAATCCCCCTAGCAGTGAACTCATTCCTTTTAGCCAGAAGCTTAGTAAAGGTAGATTCTTTGTCAAGCAATCTTCTCCTTTTTGGGGAGGAAGGCAGACATAGCAAGTGCCTACGCCTTAGATCGTCCACATGATTCTGCTCCAGCTGTACCGCATGTAAAATATCAAGCAGGGACAACGTTTTCTTTCCCATTAGACTACGTAGACTCCTGTGCCATCCCTCTACTGCATTCTGACTATGAGGGTATCTCATTCCACAGGTATCATGTTGGTTCCGGAAGGAGCTATCGAACAAAGGGAGCAATCTCTCTGATGTATTCCCATGCATACCATACCTACGTGGCCTGCCATAGATGTAGGTTTCCTTAAAAAAGGTACACAGTGGCTTACCCTCCTCTGGCATGTCAGCTTCGATTTCTGCAAAGGTCCAATTAATATCCACAAGTGCAACAAATGCTAATGCAGGTATTTCCTTGCATAACATTGCGAAAGACAGATTACTACCAAAGTTCCCTGCCAAGTGCAATTTTTGAATGTTCCTCCACACTGTCTGACAGAAATGAAACCAACAGCCCTTGGCTAAGGTGTTGGGTAGATGCTTCCTAATAGAATTTAACGCAGCACGTTCTAAATCTGTCAACCATGATGTTCTTCGGGTTTCACTGTTGCAGTCATTGCATTTGGGTAATCTGCTGGCAGGTTTCCCTCAGTCGGCCTGATTAACAAAGTCTTGGGTCCTACGTCAGTTGCTGTCCTTTCTTCCATGACATCAGGTCGTCAGGGTTATAAAACATGCAGCCGATGCCATTACATCAGTCTTTCTTGCCACGCGGTGCCCGAAGCAGAAGCAGTTTGCAAGTGCCGGTCAGCCGACGTCTGAAATTTACGTTTTCGAGTTTCAGAACCAAAGTCTTCAACTAAAAAGCTAAGTACCCCATTGGGGAAACTTTTTCTTGCTCCTTACCGATGTCAGTAAAAGTTAATAATTGCATTTCTTGTGGGATGCAAATACCTCATAAGGATTTTCATTTGTACTATATTCCTTACCTAGGCCCTGACCACAACGTACCTTGCTGTCGCTTTTGTGCTAAATTTAATCAACGCACTATCAAACATCTGTACATTTTTGCTTATAAATATTTTGGCTCCCGTTTTAATTATCCAGAAATGTCTTCTGTTAACAATCCGACTACCAGAATACCTGAAAAACGCAAAGAAAAAGACAGAGACAGGCCATTAAGGTCCAAAAATGATGAAGATGCTTCTCCTAAGCCAGTCGCCAGTTCGACGGTACTCAGTGAGGCGCTTTCACAGCCCCTGATACCCGCTACTTCTGATTCGTAGGCATCTACTGAGATCCATTCAGAGTCCGGTATGCCGCGAGATGCTTCAGTTATGGAACCCGCGGATGTCTCCTCCTCAGATGGGTCCGGAGCCGCTGTGCAGGCACCGGCTTCTGATGGTGTTTTCAGGCCTACAGATTTGTATATTAGACCGACGCCATCTTCAAAACTAAGGCCAAAATCTAGACCTATGGCTAAAAAAAACATGCCTGGGCCACATGTGCAGGCCCCTATGCCTAAAAAACAAATTATCAAAATGGCTGAAGATTTAATTACTCTGATCAGGGACAGCCAACCCCCCCCCCCCCCCCCCCAAGAGGCCTAGGCAAGACATTGATTATGAATCTTCTGAACAGGATTCTATTTCTTCTGACTCCTCTAATGAACAGGAATTGTCTATACCTACTTATGAGGACTCTGATGCAGAAGATTCCATTCCTTCTGCTTCTCCCCCTGAGGATTTTTCTTTTGGGGAAACTTTACATACCTAAAGGGAACATTTCCACTGGGAAAGTCAGGATTTCTGTGAATCTAAAGAGAGACTTAGGGATTTTCTTCTTCTTCCTTAGCATAGGCCTTTGGCTATACCTCCTGTTCTAGACATTGTTGATGATGTTTTTTTCAGAATCTAGTATGGCTCCTGATTCTCTGCCTCCGGCTCCTTGTAAGCCAGACAGATAGTAGAGGGTTCCTTACTCCCACAAATTCCTTTTCAAAAATCCTATTGCAGATCCTGAAACCATTTCTCGGGGTCCCAAGGGCATTAAGGCTTCTACTGCTAAAAATCCTACCCCTTCTGATAGAAATTCCAGGGTGCTGGATAGTTGGGGTAAGAAGGTTTACACTTCTGCATCCTTGGCAATCAAGACTTTAAACTGTCAATTTTATATGCTTAAATATCAGCAGCATATCATGGGACTGCTTAAACAGAAAATGATAATTTCTGACTGTGGAAAATAGATTTACAGGATCTATTGCATTCAGCTGAACAAGTTGGAAAACATACTTTGCAATGTGGTTTTGATTCTTTGGAGGTCTCTTGCAGGGCTGCTGTAACTGGGTCTGTGCTAAGAAGGCATGCTTAGCTCAAAGAGCAAACTCTGCCTGATCATGTTAAAGCAAAATTGTTGGATGCTCCTTTACAACAGGACCGTCTCTTTGGTAATAAGGCAGAAGAAATTAAAAAGATGGTAGATTTAGCTAAATCTATGCAAACTGTGAAAGATTTCTTACAAGTGCAACCTCCAAGATTTAGTAGGCACTGGCCTACTAAGAACTGGCCTTTCCCGTTCCTTCCAGAGCCACTCAAGTCAAACCCAGACATTCCAAAGGCTCCAGGTTTCAGTCACAAGGGACTATTAGAACAAAACAATGGGTGCCTCCTCCTCCAAATCTGGAAACAACAAGACACCTCCCTATGGTAAGCAGTCTCAATTACTTCCCTTTACACTTACCAAGTACTTACCTTTTAGCCGCCCTTTTGAGTGGAAAACTGGCACTTCATGCAAGAAACTGGCAACTTATAACCCAGGACAAATGGGTTTTAAATATAGTATCCCAGGGATACAGATTTCATTTCCACATGTTGCCCATCTCAAACAGATGACCAGACCTACCCACAAATCAGTGGGCAGAGGCCCAGAAACAAGTACTGTCCCTCATGAACATGGGGGCTATTCAACCAGTACCAGAAGAGGAAAAGGGACAAGGTTTCAAGACTTTTCCTGGTACCCAGAAAAGACAAATCATGGCATCCAATTCTGGACTTATCTACTCTAAACACATTTCTGGACATTCCAAAATTCAAGATGCTGACTCTTCAACATTTACTTCCTATGCTAGGCAAATATGCCTGGTTGGCAGCTCTAGACTTAAAAAAGGCTTACCTGCATATCCCAATCAGGCAATCTTGCAGAAGATACTTCCGCTTCAAAGCAGGCTACTTGCATTACCAGTTCTCTGCACTGCCCTTTGGCTTATCTACTGCGCCCAGGGTCTTCACAAAGTGCCAGGCTCCAGTAATTGCATTTTGCAGGCAAAGAAATATTCAAATATATCCATACCTGGACGATTGTCTAATTCAGGCAGAAAACAGGGACATTCTTCTAAAACATCTGGCGTTTGTAAAAAGGGTTCTAACTTGTCTAGGGTACACTATAAACGAAAAGAAATCACAACTGGTACCCTCTCAAAAAATTACATTCCTGGGTGCAAGCTTGAATACAACTGCCCAGATGGCTTTCCTTACCCCAGAAAAGCAAATTCATTTGGTAACTTATTTCAAACAGGTGGCCACAAAAACCCTGCTATCTGCAAGCCTTGGGGTTCATGGCCTCCTGCATTCTTCTAATTCCATATGCAGGACTGCATATGAGGAAACTTCAGTGGTACTTAAAAAGTTTCTGGAGTCAACATTGTCACAGCCTGGAAACAATGATTCCTATCATAACTTGCCTGCAACTAGAGTTCCTGTGGTGGGCAGAGGCCTGCCACCAAAACAAGGGACTGCCATTCATTCCACCCCCTGCCGCCCAAACCCTAACTACAGATGCATCAGACTATGCTTGTGGGGCTCATCTGGCAGGGAAGTGCATTCAGAGCAAATGGAGCCCAAATCAAATGCACCTTCATATCAATCAAAAAGAAATGCTAGCTGTACAGAATGCTCTGACAGCCTTCAAGGACTACCTTCATCCAGGACAATTAATGATAAAGGCAAACAACACCACAGTTATGTGGTACATAAACATGCAGGGGGGTACACACTCCTACCCCCTTTGCAGACTAGCCATGGCATTGTGGAACACAGCCTTGACCTATCAAATACAACTACAAGCTCAATTCCTGCCAGGAAAGCTGAATACTCTGGCAGACAAGCTAAGCAGAAATCTCATGGACCCACACAAATGGAAACTGGAACCACGGGTTTTCAACATGTTGACACGCAAATGGGGGAGTCCAGACATAGATCTTTTTGCCTCACCCCAGAACTATCAGTTGGACAAATTCTGCACAAGAACTTGTCACAAAAAAGCCTGGAAAGTGGATGCTCTATCCTTCAGCTGGAACATCCTATCAGTCTATGCCTTTCCCCCTCTGCCTCTGCTCTCCAAAGTTCTACTGAAAGTCAAACAAGATAAACCAAAAATGATTTTGATTGCTCCAGACTGGCCTCGCCAACACTGGTACCCACTCCTGCGCAATGTGTCACACCTCCCACCGTGGCACCTGCCTCAGACACCTTACTTACTGTCTCAGCAGAACAACCAAATTCTGCATTCTCAGCTCCAAACTTTGAATCTTGCAGCGTGGCTAATCACCTAAATTCACCCTTAGCATCCCTCAGCAAACCTGTGATGGATGTCATTTTGGAGGCAAGAAGGTCTAGTACTAGAAAATCTTATGCTGACAAATGGAAAAGATTATGTGCCTGGAATCAATCACAAGGGATAAGCACAGCAGTGCCCAATATTCCTCAGATTTTACAATACTTAACTGAGATGCTTCACAAGGGCCTGTCCTTTTCTTCAATAAAAATCCATGCCTCAGCCATTTCAAATCATTACAACACAGAACCTCCCCTCTTATCTCATTCTCTGCTAAAGCAGTATCTCAGAGGGGCAAAAAACTTAAGACCACCCAGGAGGGGAGCTCCAACCCCTGCCTGGGACCTCAATTTTGTATTGGAAAAACTGACTCTCCCTCTTTTCGAGCCAGCTGCTACTGCAGACTTAAAATTTCTCAACTGGAAAACAGCTTTCCTTTTAGCAGTCACTTCAGCTAGAAGGATTTCCGAATTACAGGCTCTTATGGCAGTGGAGCCTTTCATCATTTTTCATGCGGACAGGTTATCTCTTAGGACCAATCCATCCTTCATGCCTAAGGTGGTATCTAGTGTGACTCTTAATCAGACCATTCATTTGCTAACTTTCTTTCCCAATCCACAGAACAAGGGAGAGTGGTTTCTGCATTCATTGGATGTACACAGACAACTTAGATTTTACTTAAACAGGACAAAATCTCAAAGAAAATCTGAACAACTACTGATGGCATTTGCTGCAGAGGCAGAGGGAAAGGCTATTTCAAAGCAGACTATTTCAAAATGGTTAAGCCATTGTATTAATTTCTGCTATATGCACCATGGTAAAACTATCCCCCAGGGGATCAGATCTCATTCCACCAGGGCTGCATCTACTTGTACAGCCTTTCTCAGAGGCGTTCCTACCAGGGACATTCTAGAAGCTGCTACTTGGAGCTCAGTTCATACGTTCACCAAACATTACCATTTACCTTTCTTCTCTAAATCCAGAGCTGGCTTTGCCACTGCTGTCATGCAGGGCCTTATAGCTGGTCCTAATGCTGTATAATTCCCCCACCCAACCATAGCTTTGGGACTCTATCTAAATGTAATGACTGCAACAGTGAAACATGAAGAACATAGTACAGTTGTGTACACTTACCATAAATGTAGATGTTCGAGTGTATTCACTGTTGCAGTCCTATTACCTCCCTCCAGCCCCCTATTTTTCTCTGGCTATACCTCTACTTTCTTTCACTATGCTTAAAAGCCCTTTTGGTGTATTTGCTTTTGGGATTGGAGATATATTTTTTGTGTTTTTAATTTTATTTGCTCCCCATTTGAGGGGCAGCTGACATTGGGGGCAAGAAAAAGTGATGTAATGGCATCGGCTGCATGTTTTATACCCCTGACGACCTAATGTCATGGAAGAAGGGACAGCAACCGATGCAGGACCCAAGACTTTGTTAATCAGGCCGACTGAGGGCAACCTGCCAGCAGATTACCCAAATGTAATGACTGCAACAGTGAATACACTCGAACATCTACATTAATGGAAGTGTACACAACTGTACTTTAGCCAACAGTCTGATATGTTCATTGCACAGTTCCAGTATTAAACTCCAAAAGGTGTCATAACACTCTTCAGTTTTACTGGGCAGAATCCCATACACCACAGATACCACCTTTTTGCTCTCACCACCATTCAGTGCACAATGTAAAATATATATTTGTCTGCATTCACTTGTGCTGATAAGAAAGGTACCATCTGCCATTATATATTCTGACTCACACATCATACTCAAATTGTCTATTGTACTGATCACAACAGCATTGCTGTCACTAGGCATATCTGCACTATGTTTTATAAGAAATGAACCACTCTTCAATGGTAGCATTTCTGCTGTCAACTCCCTCAGGGAACGGAAATCCTTGAACATGGCCACCTTTTGCTTGTACCTCTGCCTCCCAATGCTTTGTTTCAGGGCACTAGTATTTGGTAACTCATTTACCACATCAGTTGATGTACTGGCTAGCACTTCTGCAACTATCTTGCATGGCTCTTCTACAGACTGTTCCGCACGACGTTTAAGTTGATCTTCCACTCTCATTACCTCCCCTTGTAACACATCAGGTGCATGGTAATGGGGATTGCTCTTAATAAGTCTATAGCCATTTGTGTCTGATTCTGTTACACATCTACCTTTACAACTTTCTTTGTTTTTATGTGTACAACACCAGTACTGCTTAACCTGTACACACTTCTCCTGGTAGTACTGATACCCGTCTACTATTAGCAGTTACCGTCCCTTTTGCGTCTTGCTTGTATTGTACAAAGTATTCACCGTATCGGGTGCATATTCCTGTGATTCGCTTTCCCCAACCTGAAAGATATGTAACAGCACGCTCACTGTTCTGTAGAACAACACTAACTCCCGCATAATAGCACTTACTGTACTGGTATAATGTCATTCAAATTACATTCATGTACGTCTGCTTCGGCTTATTTCCTGCCAGAATGTAAACCTATTATACTTAACAGCCTCGTTGCTTAATGCAGTTTTCTCATATAGCAGTATATTACACTTTGAATACATACTTCATAATAAATCTTGCTTTCTGATATCAGGGGCAGGTAACCTTATATAAATACTACAGGGAGCTTACTCTCTACAGAGCTTCATACCTCCATATTTCAACAGTTATTCGGTCCACAAAATAATCTTAGATGAGGAAATAAATACACACTGTCAGCTTGCACCAACTCCAACAGGTACACTGAATTGTAACACAGACAGCGGAAACTACGTATTTATGTATGCAACTGTAATTAAGGTTGTACTGCTTTTATGCGAATGTTAAATGTGCGAATGGTGTGGCGCATTCGACCTTTAGTCATTCACATATAGTAATTTCGAGTTTCTCATCTTTTGAAAATAAACTTTCGAACATAGTACATTCGCCTGAGTGCAATTCGCTGTTCCAAAGGTTCATAGATAGGTACTAGGCTATTGGCCCTAGGGACTATGTAAGCCTAGCCAAATGGTACCCTGGCTTTTGCCACCCAAAATAATGATTTTCCTGTGCCCCTGTCAAGCAGAGCCACTGAAGTGATCCCCAGGGTGAATTTCCTATCTCCCATCCAATCATCAAGAATTTTCTTGAAGAGTGCTAATGAGGAGCTTTGTTTGATATAGATAGGTAGTTTGTTCCAGAGTATGGGAAGTCTTTGGGACAGGAATCTATCCCTCCAGCATGTTCTGTTTATTGTGGTGACAAGGTTTAGGTCCCTAGAGCGTGTAGCTCGGAGGGATTGGGATTTCTTTACGTGGAGCATGTCCAACAGCTCTGGGTTTGACATAGCTTTGTATGTTAGGCAGAGAACGCCTCTGAGTAGGTGATATGTGACAGAGTAAAGCTGGAGGTTTTTGAGACTGTCTGCATAGGCCATCTGTTTGAGGCCAGTAATCATCTTTAAGTATTTCTGTGGCCTTTCCAGTTGTTGTAGATGTCTTGTGAGGTACATACCAAAAGAGGGATTGTACTCTATAATGTGTCTGAGTGATGAGTAGAGGGGAACAATTACCTCTTTTTTTCCTGAATGAGAAACGTTTTGTGATGAGGTGTGCCACATAGAAGGATTTCCTGATTGCTGTGGCGATGTGATTATCAAAGGAGAGACTACTGTCCACTTGTGTCTCAAGGTCTCTTATCACACTTTCGGTGTTAAGTAGACTACCGCCTATGTGGTAGTTCATGGGTACAGAGGTTTTACCAAAAGGGATGACCATGCACTTTTTGGCATTGAGCTTGAGGCCATGGCTTTGACACCAGGCATTTGTCTCAGTGAGGCCCTTTTGAAGGATGTCCACATCATTAGGAGTTTTGATTATGGCTCCTAGTTTGCAGTCATCTGCGGACTTTGCTAACCAAACACTTCTGTGTTAGCCTGTACTTCAGAGAAGTAGATACCAAACGGGAGAGGACCTAGGACTGAACCCTGTGGTACTCCACTTGTCACTGGTCTGAAGTTGGATTTAGAGTCTGCTACTTCCACAATGTGGGTTCTGTCAGTGAGCCAGTTGGCAACCCATCTTGTGACATAGGGATTTATACCTAGTTTAGTGAGTTTGTCTATAATTCCAGAGTGAAGGATGGTGTTGAAAGCCTTGGCGAGATGTAGATAGGCTGTGTGAACCACCTTACCCTCATCTACGGTTTTGGTGACCGCTTCAAAGAAGTCTGTCAGGTTTAGGAGACATGATCTGCCTTTTACAAACCCGAACTGGGTAGGGTCCAGAGTTTGGAGATTACCAATGTCATTGTTAATAAGTTCCATGATGGTACGCTCCATAGCCTTGCAGACCAGGCTCGTCAGGTTAATGGGGCGGTAGTTCTCGGGGTCCATGGTGGCTCCCCCTTTGTGGAGTGGGATAACCATTGCTGTGTACCATTCAGTGGCACAAAGCCTGAGGTGAGGTTGTGATTGAATATGGTACTTAGGTGGGGTGCCGGTTCGTTCTGTAGTTCATGTAGAACGCAGCCTGGGATGTTGTCAGGTCCCATGGATTCTGTGTTCTTGGCTTTGGAGAGTGTGTTTTTTTTACCTGTGCAGCAGTGATTACAGGTACTTTGCATTCTTCCGGTATAGAGGGTGGGCCCTTTAGGGGATGAGAAAGGGGTAAAGTTAGCACTGAACCTATCTGCCAGGATGTTGGCAGTATCAGTTGGTTCTGTATATTTAGTACCATTGTGCTGTTACTCAGAGCAGATCTGAGTGTTGCCATTGAGATTCCTGACATAGCTATAGAATGCTTTGTGGTTGTCTTTGGAATCGGTGGCGATTTTGTTTTCGTAACTAGCTTTGGAGGATTTTGAGGGATTTCAGCTCCTTACTGAGGCTGACCTCCCAATCATGGGATGTAACTCTTTTTTGCAACTGTTTCTTTCTTCTGTTGTAGAGTTTGTTTATAGCAGGGGACCACCAGATTAACCATAAACCATATTTTCAGCACTACTTGGCAGAACAAACCTGATTCATCACCATATTAAGACTATTACTGAGGAAAAGGTTAACTTAAAACCTTATGGAATATTGGAGAGACAGAGGAAAGCCGTGTAAGAGGAAGTTCCAACAATGCTTAAGATGGGAGATGATCAACAACTCAAAATGTGAGTGGAATGGTCCCCATACTTATTTCTTCCAGAGTCTGAATGAATATCGAGGTTCTGTAATGATTTTAGGAAGCTGAATGCTATTCTGAAATTGGGCAGCTACTCAACGCCTAGGGTTTATATAGTAATAGAAAGGGTGGGGAAAGTAAGATTCTTGACCCTAAGGGAAAACTGTCAGATCCCTGTAATGGTTGAAGACAGAGAAATAAACAGCCTTCTCATCACCAGACAATTTATTTCAGTAGGCTGCCACCCTTTTTGGGCTACATGGTGTCCCTGCAACCTTTCAGAGACTAATGGAGACCGTACTAAAACTTAATTCACGACAAGTATGCTGCTGGTGCTTACCTTGATGATGTAATAATACATTCAGAGGATATGGATGCCGGACTTGCTGAGGTACATGTCAGATGCTCTGAGATAAGCCATTTTGACTGTCAATGCCTCCAAGTGCATTATAGGCATTACAAAGGTAGAATGTTTAGGCTAATTTACTGGTAGAGGAAGTGTTGGGTCCAAGAAGGGGAAAAAACTACAAGCAGTGAAAAACTATTATTCCAGGCACTAGGAGGCAAGTGTGGGTGTTTTGGGGATTAGCTGGGTGTTAAACTTGTCTCATTTTGCATTGGTATAATGCAGTCTTGCAGATCATTGCCGTCGAAAGTAAGGTGGACACTAAAGGTAGACGATGCTTTTGAACAGCTGAAAGTCATATTCTGTTGAGAGCCTGCCTTTGCCTCTCGAGATTTCAACAGACCTTTTATATAGGCTATGCTAATTTGTCTGAAGTAGGCCTGGTACAATATTATTGCAGACCTTTGTGGGAGAAGACCATAGAGTGGAAACCAGGTATTCCACTATCGAGAAGGAATGTGTGGCATTCAAGTGGGTGCTGTCTTCACTTAAGTATTACCTCATTGGCAAGAATTTACACTGGTCTCAGACCACACCCACTGACATTGTTGAATAGGAACAGAATTGGAACACAAAGTTATAATAAATAGTAAGAATGACAGAGTAAAATCATCAAACTTTGTTCACCTAGTGCCTAGGTCAAACAGATCTTCTGAGGTTATAAATTTTAAAACATTAAGCTTTTATAAAGAAATAATTATTAAACAATTTAACTCAAATCGGTACCTTCCTTTTAAAGTCATCATTCAGTCCTTTAAATTGTAATGCTTAGGATTTCGTTATTAATAAAGCTGCCTTCCTTTCCAAATAAGCCAGCCATACAAAAATGTAGTAGTGTTATTAGGTTTTTATAAAGTTCTGTACAAGTCTTTCCACTATGTGGACCATGTAATAAAAAATCCAAAATGTAATGTTATTAAAGTTCACATTAGAAGTAAAATCTGAACCAAAATCCATTGTTAGATATATGTCCAGAAGTTGTCTGAAAGCATAAACATCATGGGTTTTGCAAGTCAGTATTTTCAATAAAATAATAAAATGTATACCAAAAGTATATTATTGCAAAGTTATGTAATGCACAGTAAAACACAGGCCAGGTTTAACTTGCCACAATTCGGATGGTCTTGCTAGAGCTCACCGCCCATCTAGTGGGACTAAAATGAAGGGTTTTAAGCTGGAGAGGATTCAGTGTAACATATCAAGGCAGATGAGCTTCATGTTTCACTGTTGCAGTCATCACATTTGGGTTATGTGCCTGCAGGTAACCCTTAGCCGGCCTGAATAATGTAGTCTTGGGATTTCTGCGTTGGATGCTGTCACTTCTTCCATGACTTCAGGTCATCAGGGGTATAAAACATGCAGCCAACGCCATTACATCAGTCTTTCTTGCCGTGCAGTGCCCAAAGCAGAAGCAGTTCACAAATGCTGGTTGGCAGACTCCTGAAATTTTCATTTTCGAGTTTCAGACCTGAAGTCTTCTAAAGGATAAGTACCCCATTGGGGATCCTTTTTTCTTGCTTTAACCGATGTCAGAAAAAGTTAATAATTGTCTTGCCTGTGGAAAGCAAATACCTCATAGAGATTTTCATTCTTACTGCATCACCTGTTTAGGCCCAGACCATGACGTCCCTCGCAGTCGGTTTTGTGCCTTGTTCAACACCCGAACTCTCTGTCGTCTGGCAATTTTTGTAGCTAAATACTTTTGCTGTCGATCTCCGTACTCCGAAATGGCGTCGGTAAGCCATCCGACTACCGACCTTCGAAAAAAACATAAGGATAAAGACAGAGACAGACCGCATAAGTCCAAAATTGCCGACAGTGCTTCCGTTAAGCTAGTCGCCAGTCCGCCTGTCCTCAGTGAGGCGCTTTCGCAGCCGCTGATGCCCGCTTCTACAGATTCACAGGCTTCTACCGAGACCCATTCGAAGTCCATTATGCAGCGAGATGCTTCTTCGACTATAGAACCTGCGGATGTCTCTACCTTGGATGGGTCCGGAGCTGCTGTGCAGGCACCTGCTTCTGAGGGTGCATTCAGGCCTACCAATTTTCATATTAAACTGATGACTTTGTTTCAAGCCAAAATTACTGAATTTCTCAGGCCTAAAGTTTGCACTACGCCTAGGAAACCGACGACCAAAGCACATTCTCAGGTCCACAGGGCTCAAAAACAAGTTATTAGAATGGCTGAAGACCTTATTTACCTTAGTTAGGAGAAGCCAGCCTTCCCCCTCAGAGACCTAGAACTGATTTTCCTTCTGATTCTTCTGATCAAGAATCTGATATCCCTGTTCCTTCTGACTACCAGGACATACCCTTATCTACCTATGAGGATTCTGATGCAGAGGATTCCATTCCCTCTGCTTCCCCTCCAGAAGATTTTTCTTTTGGTGAAACCCAACATACCTTTAGGGAGAATTTCCACGGGGAAAGCCAGGACTACTCTGCCCAAAAAGAGACTCAGGGAATTTTTAAACCTGTCTCAGCACAGGCCTCTAGCTACCCCTCCTGTTCTGGAGATCGTAGATGATGTTTTCTTGGAATCCAGCCTTACCCCGGATACTTTGCCTCCAGCTCCCAGGAAACCTGACAGGTACTATAGAGTACCTGACTCTCACAATTTCCTTTTCAAGAATCCTACTGTGGATCCAGAGACCATTTCCCAAGGACCAAAAGGCATTAAGGCTACTACTGCCAAGAATCCTACCCCTTCTGACAGGGATTGTAGGGCTTTAGACAGATGGGGAAAGAAGGTATACACCACTGCTACTCTGGCCATTAGGGCTTTAAATTGCCAGTTTCATATGTTAAAGTATCAGCAGCATGTTGTAGGGCTAATTAAACAGAAAATGATGTTGATTTCTGACTGTGCAGAACACAAAGATTTACAAAAGTTAATGCATTCTGCTGACCAAGTTGGTAAACATACTTTGCACTGTGGTTTTGATGCTTTAGAAGCATCTTGTAGGGCTGCTGTCACTGGGTCTGTTCTTAGAAGGCATGCTTGGCTTCAGGAACAAAACTTGCCAGATCATGTCAAAGCAAAATTACTGACTGCACCCTTAAACCAAGAGCGCCTATTTGGCAGTAAAGCAGAAGAAGTTCTCAAAAGGATGGAGGAGAAAGCTAAATCTATGCAAACTGTTAAAGATTTCTTAAAAGTACAACCACCTAGATTCAGTAGGCATTGGCCTTCAAAGAATTCGCCCTTTCCAGTCCCTTCCAGACCTTCTCAGTACAAACCCAGGGGCAGCAGTCCCCCAAGACTTCAGTCTCAGGTTATGCACAGATCTAAGCAGCGAGGTGCTCCCACGTCCAAAACAGGGAGTAGTAAGCCAACCCCCTATGGTAAACTTGCATAATGACTTATCCTTAACTCCCCCAAGCCTTGCTCAAGTACTTGCATGTTTAGGAGGAAAACTCACCCTGCATGCAAAAAACTAGGATTACATTACCCAAGACAAATGGGTTTTAAATATTGTTTCCCTAAGATACAGATTCCACTTCCACTGACTGCCAACCCTAAGTGGATGGCCAGACCTCTCTCCAAACCAGTGGGTGGAGGCCCAAAAGCAAGTACTTTCTTTCTTCAGCATCAAGGCTATTCAGCCTGTCCCAGCAGAACAAAGGGGACAAGGCTTTTATTAAAGACTGTTCCTGGTTCCCAGAAAAGAAAACTCCTGGAGTCCTATCCTGGATTTATCTATTCTCAACACCTTTCTGGTGGTTCCAGAATTGAAAATGCTAACTCTCCCAACATCTGCTTCCTGTGCTAGCCAAGGATGCCTGGCTGGCAACCCTAGACTTAAAAGAAGCTTACCTGCACATCCCCATAAGGGAATCTTGCAGGAAATACCTTTGCTTCAGGGCAGGCTCTATGCATTATCAGTTCTCTGCACTTCCCTTTGGCTTATCTACTGCGCCCAGGGTATTCACAAAGTGCTTAGCTCCAGCCATTGCAGGCAGAGAAATATTCAGATTTACCCATACTTGGACGATTGCCTGATTCAGACGGAAAGTCAGGACTTGCTATTACAGCAGCTGGCATGTGTAAAGAGACTTCTAACTTCACTGGGGTACACCATCAATGAAAATAAATCACACCTAGTACCCTGCCAACAGATTGTATTCCTGGGAGCATTCCTCACTCCAGAGAAACAAATTGATTTGAAAACTTACTTCAACCTACTGGCCACAAAATCCCAGCTTTCTGCAAGGAAAATACTCCAAGCTCTGGGGTTCATGGCCTCTTGCATTCTGTTAATTCCATATGCAAGACTGCATATGAGGAAACGTCAGTGGTATCTAAAAAGTCTATGGTGCCAACATTCTCAGGACCTGGAAACAATAATCCCTATCATTCCGTGTCTAAGGGCAGAGTTCCTTTGGTGGGCAGAGGCCTGCAACCACAACAAGGGACTCCCTTTCTTTCTACCCCTTGCCACCCAAACCCTAACAACAAACGCATCAGACTATGCATGGGGGCTCACATGGCAGGGCAGTGCATTCAGTGCAAATGGAACCCAAAGCAGATGCACCTGCATATCAATCAAAGAGAAATGTTAGCTGTACAGAATGCTCTGACAGCCTTCAAAGGCCTTATTCTTCCAGGACAACTATTGGTAAAGACAGACAACACCACAGTGATGTGGTACATAAACAAGCAGAGGGGGGAACACATTCCTACCCACTCTGCAGACTGGCCATGGCTCTGTGGAACACAGCCTTGAGCAACCAAGTGCACCTGCAAGCACAATTCCTGCCAGGCAAACTAAATTCACTGGCAGACGACTTGAGCAGAAATCTCATGGACCCACATGAGTGGAAACTGGAACCCAAAATATTCAACCTTTTGGGAAACAGATGGAGGACACCAGAGGTGGACCTGTTTGCTTCCCCTCAGAACTATCAATTGAACAAATGCTGCACCAGGACTCCCCACAGCCAAGCTTGGAAGGTGGATGCCCTGTTATTTTCCTGGGAAAGCCTATCAGTCTATGCCTTTCCCCTCTGCCTCTCCTCTCAAAGGTTCTACTAAAGAGCAAACAGGACAAGCCAAGGCCAATCCTGATTGCACCAGACTGGCCACGCCAGCACTGGTATCCTCTTTTGCCCAGTTTGACAGTGCTACAACCATGGCTCCTGCCTCAGACCCCTTCCCTGCTGTCCCAGCAGGGGGGCCAAATTCTGCACCCTCAGCTTCAAACCCTGAATCTTGCAGCCTGGCTAATCCCCTGATCTCACCTCTAGCAACCCTCAGTAAGCAGTTGCTGGATGTCATTCTTGAGGCAAGGAGGCCTAGTACTAGAAAATCCTATTCAGAAAAGTGGAAAAGATACTGTTCCTGGAGCTAGTCTCAAGGGATGGGCACAACTGTGCCCAGCTTACCTCATATACTAGATTATTTAACAGAAATGCTCCACAAGGGCCGCTCCTTCTCTTCAATTAATATTCATGCCTCTGCCATCTTAGCTCATTATAGTACTGAGCCACCCCTCCTTTCTCATCCTCTGGTAAAGCAGTTCCTTAGAGGGGCCAAAAATCAACACCCCCCCCCCAGGAGAGCTCCCACTCCAACCTGGGATCTTAACTTTGTGTTGGAAAAACTTACACTTCCTCCCTCTGAACCGGCTGCTACAGCAGAGTTGAAAGTCCTCTCATGGAAAACAGCTTTATTCTAGCCATCACTTCAGCAAGAAGTGTGTCTGAACTGCAGGCCCTTATGGCAGTGGAACCCTTCATTATCTTCCATGCGGACATGGTTTCCTTCAGGACTAACCCATCTTTTATGCCCAAGGGGGTGTCTAGTGTGGCTTTAAACCAGTCCATTCGTTTGCCTACTTTTTTCCCTAATCCTCAAAATAAAGGGGAAAGGATACTGCATTCTCTAGACGTGCACAGACAGCTTAGATTCTATTTGGACAGGACTAAGTCTCTCAAAGTCTGACCAGCTGTGAGTCAGCTTTGCTGCAGGGGCAGTAGGGAAGGCCATTTCAAAGCAAACCATATCTAAATGGATAGCACACTGCATCCATTTCTGCTACAAGCACCATGGAAAACCTACCCCACGGGGGATAAGAACACATTCCACTAGGGCTACATCTACCTCTACAGCATTTCTCGGAGGAGTCCCTACCAGGGACATCCTGGAAGCTGCAACCTGGAGCCCTGTGCACACTTTCACCAAGCATTACCACTTGCCTATCTTTTCTAAATCCAGAGATGGATTTGCCACAGCAGTCTTACAGGGCCCGATTCCAGTCCTAATGCTTCTTAATCTACCTCCACCCTTCCTTAACTTTGGGAATCAACCCAAATGTGATGACTGCAACAGTGAAACACAAAGAACATAGTACAGTTGTGTACACTTACCATAAATGTAGATGTTCGAGTGTATTCACTGTTGCAGTCCTGGTTACCCTCCCTCCAGCCTCCCTGATTGTCTTTGCTTTCACCTATCCTTTTTGGTTTGGCATATCTTATACTATGTGTATTTGCTGGGATTGTTCCACACCATATAATTGCTTCCTATTTTGGGGGCACCTGACATCTGAGGCAAGAAAAACTGATGCAATGGCGTCGGCTGCATGCTTTATACCCCTGATGACCTGACGTCATGGAAGAAGCGACAGCATCCAACGCAGAAATCCCAAGACTCTGGTATTCAGGCCGGCTGAGGGCTACCTGCAAGCAGATAACCCAAATGTGATGACTGCAACAGTGAATACACTCGAACATCTACATTTATGGTAATTGTACACAACTGTACTTTCTGATGAAGACGATTTCCCAAAGTGATATAAAAATAACTTGTAATATGATAAACAGTGCTGTTGTAATTAGAACTGTTGCTATATATATTGTAAATAAAACTATCTAAAACATGTTGCCAGTAAGACTTGTTATTTTACAGAAGTCAAGTAAATGGCATATTAGGCTGAGAGGGTTCCTGCAAAATTTTGTAAATGAAACCAAGTATACAGTAAGCGGTATGTAAGAAGGCAGTCTGGGACACTCCCAGTTTAGAAATGTTGATCTCTCTTGAAGGGAGATTCTGGACCTTTTGAACCGTTATTCTGGATGAAATGCTGTAGAAAGAAGTGACCTCGTGGAGTACATCTGATGGAATCCAGAAGGAGGAGAGCTACTGATAAGCACTTAATGGACTTAATATGAGTGTGCCTGCCCCTATGTATAGGTCTACAATAAAAAGGTGTTTTGTGTTATTGTTTTGCTTCATCTGTTTATTGAGGAAGAGTTTACCCCTCTAGTTTGCTTGTATCCCAGTAAAATGATTTTTACTTGCTGAACTGATGGATTGTGCTGCATTTCTTTGTACCACCATGCATAGATATATCTATAATGGATTTATGTGTCTGTATGTAGATGTGTGTGTATGCTTATGGATATGTATATCAATATACAGATAGATATATAGTGGATAGATGAGTATATCATTCCCTATTGCCATTGAAATACGGTGAGACACCAGACATTGTGAAATTTTAACAGTGATCAACTGCAACAAAAATTTGTCAAAATTTAGTAATTGCAAATGTAACCAAGTCATTTACATTTGTGGTCATCATTCTTATAATCCCAAAACTAAAACAAAACCTAATCTCCACATAAATAAATAGAAAAAAACCTACTCATACGCAATGACTGCACATGTAAACACTTTGTTTACATTTGCAATCGTTACTCACATTAATTATTCTAAAAAAATGAAACCTAAATTAAAAAAAAAAAAAAATCAAACAAAAAAACTACTTTAACGTTGGGGGGTTCTATACCCCTCGTGCACTCTGTCTCCACACACCCCCAGACTTATGTATAATAACTTCATAGTCACACAACTGCAAAGGAAGGCAATCTCGGGGAATTTTTTTACACAAAAATGTTAATGATGAGATTTATTTTATTTATTCTTGTTGACTGGGTGAGTCCACTAGCTAGTAGCTTGTTTTCAGGGGAAACCAGAGGTGATATTTATATTCAACAAAAATCTTGTACCCATTGATGCATACGCGTTGGTACAATTCACTATGTCAGATCATCAATTCATCGACAAGATGAGCTGCTTTTGTAAATCTGTCAAAAGCTGTTATTCTGATTTGCTGCAGATGTCAAAAGAAGGAAGACTCAAGAGTGTGTGTGTGTGTGTGTGTGTGTGTGTGTGTGTGTGTGTGTGTGTGTGTGTGTGTGTGTGTGTGTGTGTGTGTGTCTGTGGGCAAGGTAAATGTGGCGTTGGGATTTTAATCACAAAACTTTGTGATACACTAAAATAGTGTTTGGGGTGGGAGTGTGCGTTTGTTTGTGTGTAAGCACATGTAAGTGTTTGTGGTTAGGGTTTGAGTAAGAACTAGAGAAGGGGGTATAGCTTGTGCTATGCATACATATTGCTGTATGTGATGTGTGTCTGAATGTCTTGCGTAGTGTTTGTGTTACGAAAAGTTTTTTTCTAAGGTAAGTTATAGGATTCTGGGGAAGGGTTACTACTCATTAGTAAGATAGTATGTCAGAGGGGGAGAGAAGCCTTAGTACATAAAACTTCTTTCATGCCAGAAGTTGGTAGCTTAGTTGGTGCTTATTAAACTGACAGCGCTTTTATAGTAGCACATAACAAAAGGGAGAACATTTTGTACCTTTTGGGTGTTCAGAGGCAATTTAGGTATTGTGTAGCAAGAGCAAAGGAATTCAGGTAAGCACAGCAGGTGTTTGTTTCCTTTTGACTAGATGTTCTTCGTGTTTCACTGTTGCAGTCATAACTGTAGGGTAATCCTGCCGGCAGGCAGCCTGAGGTCGGCCAGAATTCCAAAGTCTGGGTCCGGCGTCGGCTGCACCAGCAAGTACCCCGACGTCAGAGCGTAGAGGTATAAAGCTGGCAGCCGACGCCATCTTCTCCAGTCTTTCTTGCCGTGCAGTGGAAAGCAGCTCGCAAGTTATTGGTTGGCGGATTCCCGGACAACGTGCTTTGCTTGTCGTCGGTCCGAAGTTGTTCTTCTCTTCTCAAGTTAAGTACCCCGTTGGGGAAACCTTTTTCTTGTTCCTCCGATGTCAGAAAAAGTTAATAATTGTATATCGTGTGGGAAACAAATACCTCATAAAGATTTCCACTCTTACTGTCTGCCTTGCTTAGGCCCTGATCACGACGTTTCTTGCTGTCGGTTTTGTGCCAGGTTTAACTCTCGTACTATTAAGCGTAGGTACGATTGGGCTTTGAATTATTTCGGTAGACGGTTCAATTATAGAATGTCGTCGGATACCTTACCGACAACCGGAATCCACAAAAAACGCAAGGACAAGGATAGGCCTCCGAGGTCCAAACAAGATAATGTGCAGCCGGAGCCAGCATCGGGTTCGGTTGTTGTCAGTGAGGCGCTTTCGCAGCCCCTGGTTGTCAGCCACTTCGGAACCAATGGCCGACACGGACTCCCATGGGGAGCCAAGTAGGCCCAGTATTTTACCTGCTGCAGGACCTTTGGACGTCGCTCCTTCGGATGGGTCCGGAACCGCTGTGCAGGTACCGGCTTCTGAAAGGGTTTTCAGGCCTTCTCACATCACCATTTCTACAAAGACAAAGGCAAAGGCTAAGACTCCAGTCAAATCAAGGATTCCTTCTCAAGCTTCTTCGGATTCAGCTCCCAAGTCTCAGAAGCAATTACTACGGATGGCGGAAGATTTGCTTACTATGATTAGGGGTTCTCACCCTCCTCCTGAAAAAAGGCCTAGACAGGATATTCCTTACGATTCCTCTGATCAGGCTTCTGTGTCTTCAGTTTCTTCCTCTGAACAGGATTATTCTTTTCCTCCTTATGAGGATTCTGATGCAGAGGATTCCATTCCCTCTGCTTCTCCCCCTGAGGATTTTTCTTTTGGGGAAACTTTGCATGAAATGAGGGAGCATTTTCATTGGGAAGGTCAGGATTGACTTCAATTACCCTAATATAGACTGGGAACACTACTCAAGCCCAAACACCCTAGCCCAAAAGTTCCTGGAATTCATAAACTCAAATGCCATGGAACAACTAGTCACCATCCCCACAAGAGGAGAAAACATACTTGATCTCATCATCACGAACATGGGAGCACAATGTTCAACACCGGAAGTATACCCCTCACTGGTGAGATCAGATCACAAACTAATCTCGCTGGAGGTCCTCATCCCACCCCCACCTGAAATAAAAAAGACCACAGTAAAGAACTTCTCGAAAGCCGACTTCACACTTCTAAAGACTAGTGTGGTCTCCTTTAAGGCCCCAAGCGTGGAAAACAGTACTCAAGCCGCTGAATCACTTACAAATGCCTTCTACCAGCACCTGCAGGACTGCATGGATAAGGCAATCCCAAGCAAAACAAAGACTCTTTGTACCAAAGGCAAGCGTCCAGTCTGGTGGACCCCAGCCATAAACAAACTCTACAACAAAAGGAGGAAGCTACTACAAGATGGAGCAAAATCCTTAAAAGGTAAGACACCCTTGATCACTATAAGTAAAAAACTAAGAGCTCTCATAAAATCATCCAAAGCAAATTTTGAGAGAAAAATAGCTAAAGACTCAAAAGACAATCATAAGGCCTTCTTTAACTATGTTAGAAACCTGGGAGGAAACTCCCAGATATGCTCAGAACTAGTTCAAAATGATGTGAAGATTACTGATCCTACAGACATTGCCAACATACTGGATGACAGGTTCAGTGCAAACTTCTCTCCCCCCTCCCCCCCAAAAGGAGAGATATCTATACCAAGCGATTGCAGCCCCCCAAACATCTCCAACGCCCAAGTGAGAACTGCTCTCTCCAAAGCAAAAAACACAGCATCCATGGGACCTGATGGTGTCCCTGGCTGTGTGCTCCACGAACTCAACGAGGAATTAAACCCACAGCTAGGACAGCTGTTTAATCATAGTCTTACCTCTGGATACATACCCAGGGAGTGGCGCACTGCAACTGTGGTCCCACTTCACAAAGGCGGTGCCTCCACCGACCCTGGAAATTACCGGCCCATTAGCTTGACAAGCCTTATCTGCAAAGCCATGGAGAGGATCATAATGGACCTCATAAATAAAGACATAGGGAATTTGCAGACTTTGGATCCATCCCAGTTTGGCTTTGTCAAAGGCAGATCATGCCTTCTAAACTTGGTTGACTTTTTGAAACAGTCACCAAAGCCATTGATGAGGAAAGGCAGTCCATACAGCCTACCTCGATCTGGCAAAGGCCTTCGATACAATACCCCACTCGGGTATCATTGAAAAACTCATCAGCTTAAATGTTAACCCATACATCACAAGATGGGTTGCAAACTGGCTGAGTGACAGAACCCACAGGGTCAGAGTTGCTGGCGCCATGTCAGACTCAAAGCCTGTCACAAGTGGTGTACCACAGGGCTCAGTCCTGGGCCCACTCTTGTTTGGCATCTACTTTTCCTAAGTACAAGCAAACACAGGAGGGTTATGGCTGACAAAGTTTGCAGATGACTGCAAACTGTGCGCCATAGTCGAAAACACATCTGACACAGATATCCTTCAGAAGGGTCTCACAGAAACGGATAACTGGTGCCAGAGCCATGGCCTAAAGTTAAATGCCAAAAATGCATAGTCATACCCTTCGGGAAAAACAAGGTTACCCCTAGCTACCAAATAGGTGGCAATCCACTGAGCACAGAAGAAGTTATCAGGGACCTGGGGACCCAGGTTGATAGTAGTCTGTCATTCGACACCCATGTAGCTAAAGTAGTTAGGAAGACCTTCTACATTGCCCACCTTATCATGAAGGGATTCTCATCTAGATCAAGGGAGGTCATAGTCTCCCTATACTCATCACTCATCAGACCAATGATTGAGTACAATGCCCCATTCGGAATGTATCTGACCCGACACTTGCAGCAGCTGGAGAGGCCACAAAAGTTCCTCACCAAAAGGATAAAGGGTCTCAAACATCTGTCCTATGCTGCCCGACTGAAAGAACTCCAGCTCTATTCAGTCGCCACGCTTGCTCAGAGGTGACCTTTGCCTAACATACAAGGCCATGTCAAACCCAGATTTGATGAATATGCTTCACCTCAAAAATCTAGATCCGTCAGAGCCACAAGGGCGGGAGACTTAAACCTTGACACGGCTATTAATAGGACGTGCTGGAGGGATAGATTCATCACCCAAAGACTCCCTATGCTGTGGAATAAAATCCCGGTATATGTGAGGCAGAGCACCTCGCTGGCCTTGTTCAAGAGAAATCTTGACCAATGGATGGGAGATCGCAGATATACCCCAGGGATTACCTCAGTGTCACTGCTCGACAGAGGCACAGCAAAATAATGGGTATAGTTCCCCATACTAAAGGGGTGGCGTAAGCCACAAAACTATGGGCTAGGCTTGTAAATGCCCTCGGGCAGATAGCCTAGTATGAACCTATGAACCTATGAACCTATTATGCTGCTTCAAAGAAAAGACTTAGGGAATTTCTCCTTCTCCCTCAGCACAGGCCTTTGGCTATTCCTCCTGTTCTTGATATTGTGGATGATGCCTTCTCTGAAGCTAATCTTACTCCTGATTCCTTTCTGCCTGCTCCTTCTAAGCCGGATAGATTTTACAGAGTCCCTGATTCCCATCAATTTCTGTTCAAGAACCCTACTGCAGATCCTGAAACTATTTCTCAGTGTTCCAAGGCTGCTAAGGCCGCTTCAGCCAAGAATCCTATTCCCTCTGATAAGGATTCCCGTGCTTTGGATAGATGGGGCAAGAAGGTGTACACTTCTGCTACTCTTTCTATTAAAGCTTTAAATTGCCAGTTTCATATGTTTAAATATCAGCAATTTCTTTTGTCAGTTTTAAAACAAAAGCTGTCTTCTTTTCCTGCATGTGCAGAGGACAAAGAATTACAGGATGTATTGCATGCAACTGAACAAGTCAATAAACATGGTTTACATTGTGGTTTTGATGCCTTGGAGGCTTCTTGTAGGGCCGCAGCCTCTGATTCTGTTATCAGGAGACATGTTTGGCTTCGAGAGCAGAATTTGCCTGAGCAAGTTAAGGCTAAATTATTGGATGCCCCTGTTCAGCATGATGTTTTGTTTGGATCCATAGCTGAGGAAGTTATTAAAAAGATGGAGGATAAAGCTAAATCTGTGCAGACTGTGAAAGATTTCTTACAAGTTCAGTCTCCTAGATTTACTAGGAATTGGCCCTCCAAAAATTGGTCCTTTCCCACGTCTGACAGGCCTCAAAGGGGAAGATATAGACGCTCCAGAGGTCGTGGTCAGGCTCAGGCCTCTTACAGGTCCAGACAATGGACTGCTTCTTCACCTAGAAGGGGAGAAGACAGATCCCAATCTCAAAGGAAGCAGACACAATGACTCTCTCGGTTGGGCTACAGGACCTCCTTGCCTGGAAGCCCCTCTCGGAGGAAAACTTTCTCTCTTTTACAAGAATTGGACTCATATTACCCAGGACAAATGGGTGTTGGACGTGATTTTAAGAGGCTACAAATTCCACTTTCATACTCTGCCAAGGGCTATCGGTTGGCCAGATCTGCCAAAACATCAATGGTCAGAGGCCTTAAATCAAGTGGACGCTCTACTGGCCATGAGAGCCATAGAGCCTGTTCCATTTTCAGAGATGGGAAAAGGATTTTACTCAAGACTATTTCTGGTCCCAAGAAAACAAAGCTCATGGAGACCTATTCTGGACCTTTCAGTGTTAAACACCTTTTTGGAAATTCTAAAATTCAAGATGCTAACTCTGCAACAACTTATTCCAATGCTCTCCCAGGACGCTTGGCTGGTGACATTGGACCTGAAGGAAGCCTACTTACACATTCCCATCAGGCAGGAACGCAGGAAATTCCTCAGATTCAAGGCAGGTTCGAGGCACTTTCAATTCTCTGTACTGCCCTTTTGTGCCCAGAGTCTTCACCAAGTGCCTGGCTCCAGTAGTAGCTTATTGCAGACTCCAGGGGATTCAAATTTACCCCTATTTGGACGACTGTCTTATTCAGGCAGACAACAAGGACCTCTTACTTCAACATCTGGATTTTGTTCAACGTCTTCTCCTATTACTGGAATTCTCAGTGAACACAAAAAAGTCACAGCTGATCCCTTCTCAGCAAATTATCTTTTTGGGAGCTCTTCTAAACACAAGCTTACAAAGGGCCTTCCTCACTCCAGAAAAACAATTACAGCTGGCTTCAATTTTCAAAACCTTGGCAACCTTAACTCAGCTCACTGCAAGGAAATTCCTGCAGGCACTGGGCTACATGGCTTCTTGCATCCTGTTGATTCCAAATGCAAGGCTTCATATGAGAAAACTTCAATGGTATCTGAAGAGTGTATGGTCACAGCATTACTACAATCTGGACACTATGATTCCTCTGATCCCCTGCCTCCAAAAGGAGTTCCTTTGGTGGTCCAGGGCTTGTGCTTTAAACGAAGGAAATCCCTTTCGTCTGCCTCATCCTTCTCAGATCATAACCACGGACGCTTCGGATTATGCTTGGGGAGCACATTTTCTAGACAATTGCCAGCTTGGACAAAGGAGCATCTTCACTGGCACATCAACTTGAAGGAAATGTTGGCAGTCCAAAATGCTCTTCTAGCCTTCAAGAACCTTTTGAAACCGGGACCTCTTCTGATTCGTACAGACAATACCACGGTCATGTGGTACATAAACAAGCAGGGGGGTTCTCACTCTTACCCCCTTTGCAGACTAGCCATGAATTTATGGGACACAGCTCTAAATCTGAATTTGCATCTTCAGGCTCAATTCATTCCAGGAAAACAGAATCTCTTAGCAGACAGCCTAAGCAGAAATCTTTCGGATCCTCACGAATGGATGCTAGACTCCAACTTATTCAGCAGGATAACTGCAGTTTGGGGTTGTCCTCAGATCTGTTTGCATCCCATCTCAATCATCAGCTGCCTCTCTTTTGCACCAGATCCTTCCACAAAACAGCTTGGAAAGTGGATGCCCTGTCATTCAGCTGGAGGAATCTTTTGGGATATGCCTTCCCTCCTCTTCCTCTTCTGCCTCGGGTGTTACTGAAAATAAAGCAGGACAAACCCAAAATTATCATTTTGATAGCACCAAATTGGCCTCGACAGTTTTGGTATCCAACTCTAAAACACCTATTCTTGGAACCTCCTTGGATTCTTCCTCTGATCCCTTCTCTTCTGTCCCAGCATCAGGGTCAGATGCTACATTCTCAAATCAAGACTCTATGCCTAGCAGCTTGGCTTTACAAGGGCCTTTGACCCCTTCTTCTCTTCCCAAACAAGTTCTGGATGTTCTTTTGGAAGCTAGGAGGCCTAGCACTAGAAAATCTTATGCTGGAAAATGGAAAAGATTTTGTCTTTGGATGCAGGCTCAAGGTTCTGATCCTCTTTTGCCTAACATTTCCTCCATTTTACTTTACCTCTCTGATCTTTTGCTTAAAGGCCTTTCCTTTTCCTCCATTAAAATTCATGCTTCTGCTATTTCGGCTCATTACAACACTGATCCTCCCATCTTTTCTCACCAGCTTGTGAGACAATTTTTGAGAGGAGCTAAGAATTTAAGACCTCCCAGAACTCCTCCTGTTCCTGCTTGGGATCTTAATTACGTTCTGGAGAAACTTACTTTGCCTCCTTTTGAACCTGCTGCTGTTTCGGACATCAAGTTCTTATCCTGGAAGACAGCTATTTTATTGGCATTAACTTCTGCCAGAAGGGTCTCAGAGTTGCAAGCTCTCATGGCTGTGGAACCTTATCTTATCTTCCACCAAGACAGAGTTTCCTTGAGGACCAATCCTACTTTTATGCCCAAGGTGATTTCTAAAATGCCTCTTAATCAGACTATTCACCTTCCTACCTTCTTTCCAAATCCTCAAAATAAAGGGGAAAGGATCTTACACTCATTGGACGTACACAGACAACTACGAATTTACCTGGACAAAACTAAAGACTTCAGAAAATCTGAACAATTGCTTATCTCTTATGCCTCCAGTTCCCTAGGTAAGGCTATTTCTAAACAAACTATTTCCAAATGGATTGCTCATGGAATAAGGTTTTGTTACTCTCACTATGAGAAACAGATTCCAGGTACTGTTAGAAGTCATTCTACTAGAGCAGCTGCCACTTCAGCAGCCTTTCTCAGAGGAGTTCCTACCAAAGACATTTTGGAAGCTGCCACTTGGAGTTCAGTGCATACTTTTTCCAAGCACTATAATCTCCCTTTGTATTCTAAGTCTAGGGCAGGCTTTGCCTCTGTTGTTTTGCAGGGTCTTCTAGCTGCCCCTTCTGCATAACCTCCTCCCTCATTCACAGCTTTGGGATTCTACCCTACAGTTATGACTGCAACAGTGAAACACGAAGAACATAGTACAGTTGTGTACACCTACCATAAATGTAGATGTTCGAGTGTCTTCACTGTTGCAGTCGGTGTTTCCCTCCCACCAGTCCCCTCTTATTTTTGTTTCTTTTCCACTTCCTTTGTGGTGTATTTGTGCCCTTCTTTGGACACCTTTTGGTGTTTTGGGGGATTTCTGACATCTGGGGCAAGAAAGGCTGGAGAAGGTGGCGTCGGCTGCCAGCTTTATACCTCTACTCTCTGACGTCAGGGTACTTGCTGGTGCAGCCGACGCCGGACCCAGACTTTGGAATTCTGGCCGACCTCGGGCTGCCTGCCGGCAGGATTGCCCTACAGTTATGACTGCAACAGTGAAGACACTCGAACATCTACATTTATGGTAGGTGTACACAACTGTACTTTATGTCTGATGGAAAGGGTAAGCTCTTTCAAAAAAAAAAAAGGAAAAAAGGTGTCTAAATGACTAGTGAACTGCATTATACTTTGTTACAAGAAAAGGGGAAAGATACGGAGGACCCCGTGTGAGCCAACTTTGCCAGGGCAGCAGGCACCAGAAGATTCTTCTTTAAAAATATATCAGCTCCAAATATCTGTGAGGTAGCCACCTAAATGACAGTGAATCCTTTCTGCCTGTGGTACAACCCAGAGCATCATTCTAGGAGCACGATGAGCATTACTACAGCTGTCTTGCAGAGTGTTCTGTGTTCTACTTTTAGACACATTTAATGCTTACAAGGGATCATACTGCACCACCATGATGAACACAGTAGTACATTTGTATGAATAGACTAATTGTAATGGTACTTATTCAGGTAGGGTCAGAGTAGCACTATTGGCTTCCACACTTCTGCCGCTCCTCTTTTGCTGTGATTGCCCTGAGATATCTGGGCAGCAGAGGACTCGGAGCATTCAGTATAGGGAAACGGTCTGTATTTCAGTAGTTCTTTTTAGGGGACCCTTTTCTAGAGACTTCCAACAGTGCCCAAGACATTTCTTTCCAGAAACTCTGGAGGTAGGGTGAAGCAGTGCTTTCTGCCCCAAGGGACTTTAAAGACCAGAGGCAGGTGGCATTATTCTTCCTCTAAAAATAAGGCCCACTTGCTAGTAGCTGTCCTGACAAAAAGAACTGAAAATGCTATAGGATGCTGTCCCTTTTTGCTGTGCACCATTCAGTGTCCTGATTGAGGGAATTACTTTATTCCTACTCTGTGAATGTCCATGAAGCACTGAAGTCGGACCAAAAGTGGATGTCTGCATGGAATTTTACTGTAGCAATGACCTCTGCTGAAACCTACCATTATGTTGAATTTATTATTTCAGCTGTACTATCTTCGGGTGGGCCTTTGCATTTGTTTCTTAGTTTGAGTTCATTCATTTTGATTTTTCTTTAGGTGTGTGAAGTGGTGCATGAACCCTTTTTAGCCGCACCTCAAATATAAAAAGGCAGCAACAATCAGCATACATAAAAATATAAGCAGTAAAGTTTACATAAAGGCAGGTGCCATTAGATTGCACTTGTCCAAGCCCATCTTCATGAATGGATGGCTGTTTGAAGGACAGTTTTTAAAATTCATATACTATGATATTGCAGAACAAAATGTATGAATTGCAAGGCAACAGCTTAACTATGATGGTAAGTTTGCTACTGCCCATTTGCAATGTCAGTGTCACAGAATAATGGAGACGAAAGGGCGCAGAAGCACAGCAACCACAGGTGAGAGAGTATAGGCAAGCCCCCCACCTACACACAAGCAAAAAGACTAAGAGGGCAAAGAAAATGTAAGTAACAGTTAAAAAAAAAAAAAAAAAACTGTAAAAGGCAAGTGGGCAAAAAGTGTAGCTGAAGGTAAACAGCATTCAACTAATGTAGACTGACAAACATTGTCCCAGTCCACTGGGCTAAGCATAGCATATTTTAAAGTCTATGAAGATGTACAGTAGTAAGTGAAGTAGAACTGAATGCATTTTCTCCTACAGTTTATTCTTTTTTCATTTGAAACTTTCTGTTGCCATCCTGAGTGGTAGTGTAATGTGTGTTCACCTCAAAACTTTATAATTGTACACCATTAATTGTACACCATTATAACTTGATACGAATATGCATTCTTGCACATGGACCTGATTTTAACTGAGGACAGAACTGCATCATTGGTATGGCTGTGCTTTCTAATTTCCAGTGCAGAGAGCCTAGTTCATGTGCCAGAGAGGCTCACCTCTGTTGGCAGGATAACTTGAGATATTCGTGAGAGCTTCGCAGAATGCCAGTACCAAAATATTGAAGTTCAACTGATATGGTGAGTACTTATGTACTTTATTTTTGGTTAGTACTAACACACAGATGCATTGCTTTTTAATATTGTTATTGCTGTCTAAAGGTCCACTTTTGTAAGTAAGCTGTATTTATTTTTACTGTATGCGATTGTTTTATTTAAGCTTAAAGCAGATTCCAACTCCTAATGTAAAGTGCAGAATCTAATTTATACATAGCGCAACTGTATAAGTAAACTTAAAATAACAGTAGCTGTTTGAATGATTGCTGCTGCAGTAGCCTTAACGTTATGAGTTATTTCCTTCTAAAGGTATAACAGCCTGACTAACTTCTAAAAGGTCAAGAGCACCTTCAATGTATCCAAATTGATAGCTTGAGCTGAGCTGACGAAGATGATTGTTTTTGGTGCCAAGTCCTTCAAAGCTTTCATGCTGAGAGAGGGAGGCTAGCCCCTGGAAAAGGTCAGACTTGGTAGGGGGGGGGGGGTAATGTATATCACCACACTGGCATTGAAACACAAAAATAACGGGGAAGGTGTAAGGGAGCGAATGCTGCAAGAGTAATTATTCAAACGTCTACAGTTATGGTAAGTTACACAACTGCACTATGTTGATCATTATGATCACTGCTGCAGCAGTCTTAGCTATATGGGTAGATTACCATAACTGGGAAATAGGAAATACACCCCGGGGATCACTTCTGTGGCTCTGCTCGACAGGGGCACAGGAAATTAACTTTCTTGGGTGGCGTAAACCAAGGAACCTTGTTGGCTAGGCTTACTTAGGCCCTTGGGCCGATAACATAGTTACCTACCTATGAACCTATGACTGTGAGGAGGAAGGATAAGAGTCCAGGGCAATGGTCCTAGCAAAGTCTGTCGTAGACCTGAAGAAGGAATCTAGTTTGTAGTGCTTAATAAAGGTATGCAAAGAGGACCAAATTCCTGCTTCTAGAATACTTCTAGAATCCAACCCTTTCTAGAAAGCCATAGACGATGCCAAGGTCCCGATAGAGTGAGAACTGATCCTGCTTATCATGGGTGGGGGGATGGCAGAATGGTTAAGGTGTTTACCTTGCAGACATAAGGTGCAGGGTTTGATTTTCACATGGGGTAATTGGCTAGGCTTAAAATGGCCCGCAAGGGCAATTAGCCTAGTATTAATCTATGTACCTATGTACCTATATAGAATTAAATTGTTGTGATGGGTATAGCTAAAGATAATAGCTTGAGACAGCCATTTGGAAATGGTCTGCTTTGAAGCAGGTTGTCCTTTTTTTTTTTTTTTTTCCCAAACTTCACAAGAAGTGAATGACTAATCAGTGTTCCTAAAAAATCGTGTCATCTCAAGATAGTACCTGAATTGGCTGTGGACATACAAGGTATGGAGTATCCTTTGTCCCTTGTTTTTAGTTTCTGGCAAGAAAACAGGGAGATGTATAGATTGACTCAGGTAAACCTGGAATACTACTAGGCTTAAATGAAGGGTCTTTTCCCCAGGAAAACCCTGTTTCATGGAAAATTTAAAAAGTTGACCCACCTTAAGAGCTTAACTTAGATACTCTTCTTGCAGAGGTTAGAACAATCCGCAACACTGATGTTCATCGTGCATACAGCTGCAGTCATAACAGATGGGTTCTCCTGCCGTCAGGCGGGTCCTCGGTCGGCCACATTCCAAAGTCTAGGTCCGGCGTTGGTTGTCGTCGCTTCTTCCCTGACGTCAGTGCGACAGGGGTATAAAAGAACCAGCCGACGCCATGTTCTTCAGTCTTTCTTGCCGCGCGGTGCCCGAAGCAGAAGCAGTTCGCAAGTGCCGGTCAGCCAGCTCCTGAGATTACGAAAAATTTGGAAAACCGAAGTCTTCTTAAAAGCCAAGTACCCCATTGGGGAAACTTTTCTTGCCTCAGACCGATGTCAGACAAAGTTAATAATTGTATTTCTTGTGGGAAGCAAATACCGCATAAGGATTTCCATTCCCTCTGTATACCTTGTTTAGGCCCAGACCACGACGTCTCAGTCTGTCACTGTTGTGCTACATTCAACAAACGCACTATTAAGCGTCGGGCGGAGTTTGTCCAGCATTTTTTTGGGAAAGCATTTAACTATACCATGTCGTCGGATACTCCGACAACGGTTTTGTCTAAAAAACACAAAGACAAGGACCGGCACTCGAGGTCCGCGGCCTCTACCGACACCACGCCAAAGCCAACTACACATGGTCCGGTTCTCAGTGAGGTGCCTACGCAGCCCCTGACTACCGACGACACATCTTTGGCGGTGTCTCCTGTACCCGAGGTCGCAGGCTCCTCGGCCCACACCCCGACTACAGATACCAAAGCCACTCTTAGCGTTGAAACACAGAATGTGGACAGGTCCACCTCCACTCAAGGTGTCTTCAGACCTTCCTCTTCTTTCTCCATCAAGGCTTTCACCAAGTCTAAAGCAACCATGCACCCTAAAAGACCAGTTACACAGGGCCCATCTCCAGGCCCCATGCCTAAGAGACAGATGCTTAAAATGGCTGAGGATTTAATTACTCTAATCAGAGGTTCTCAGCCACCTCCGGACAAAAGGCCCAGAGTGGAGGAAGATTCCCCCCTCCTCTGATCAGGGCTCCATTATTTCAGAACACACTGATGATCAGGAACAGGCTTACTCCCCTTTTGAAGACTCTGATGCAGAGGAGTCTATTCCTTCTGTATTCCCCCCCTGAGGATTTCTCATTTGGGGAAACTTTGCATACCTTAAGGGAACACTTCCACTGGGAAGGCCAGGAATATTCAGATTCCAAGAAAAGGCTCAGGGAATTTCTTTTGTTACCCCAGCACAGGCCTCTGGCTATACCTCCTGTCTTGGACATCCTAGATGATGTTTACTCTGAGGCCTGCCTTAACCCGGACTCTCTACCTCCAGCTCCAGTTAAGCCTGACAGGTACTACAGGGTTCCTGACTCACACCAATTTCTTTACAAAAGCCTTGCTGCTGACCTAGAAACCATCTCACAGGGACCCAAGGGAGTTAAGGCTTCCATAGCCAAAAATTCATTGTCTTCCGAGAGAGATTCCAGATCCTTAGAAAGTTGTGGGGGGGGGGGAGGTATATACCTCAGCTACCTTAACCATGAGGGCCTTAAACTGTCAGTTTCATATGCTAAAATACCGACAGTTTCTGTTATCTCAATTGAAAAGTAAAATGTCACAACCTGAACAACCAGACTTGAAGGAGTTGCAGGATTTGATGCATAGTGCAGAACAAGTGGGTAAACATACCTTACAATGTGGTTTTGATGCTCTAGAGGCCTCATGTAGAGCTGCTGTTACAGGCTCAGTCATACGCAGGCATGCTTGGCTCAAGGAACAAACCTTGCCTGATCATGTCAAAGCTAAATTACTAGACGCCCCTCTTCAAAAGGATGTACTATTTGGGGCAAATGCTGAAGAAGTATTATGAAAAATGGAGGAAAAAGCTAAATCAATGCAAACTGTGAAAGAATTTCTGCAGGTTCAACCACCATGTTTTAGTAGAAATTGGCCTTCCAAAAACTGGTCCTTTCCTGCCACGGACAGACCCCAAAGAGGCAGATACAGGCGCCCGAGGGGCAGAGGACAACCACAAGGATCGTACAGAGGCAGACAATGGCAAGCTCCTACACAAAGAGGTGGTGAGGACAACTCACAATCTTTCAGAAAGCAAACCCAATGACTTCCCCTTTGCAGGCCAACCAGGTCTCAAATGGCAGCCCCCTTAGGAGGAAAGCTGGCACTATTCTCAAAAAATTGGCATGTTGTCACAAAGGACAAATGGATCCTGGACATTATAAACAGAGGCTACAAATTCCACTTTCATACCCTTCCAAAAATGAGAGGCATGCCAAAACTGCCACACAATCAAAGGGCAGAGGCACAAAAGCAAATTTCAGATCTTATAAACATGAAAGCTATTCAAGAGGTACCTACACACGAACAAGGTCAAGGTTTTTATTCCAGGCTATTTCTGGTGCCAAGGAAGGGAAAAGATTGGAGACCTATTTTGGATCTTTCCATCTTAAACACATTCCTACTTGTACCAAAATTCAAGATGCTCACTCTACAGCAACTTCTTCCCATGCTGGGCAAGGAGTCTTGGCTGGTAACATTGGACCTCAAGGAGGCATACCTGCATGTCCCAATCAGACAAAATTGCAGAAGATACCTCGGATTTCTTGCAGGTTCAACCCATTATCAATTCTCTGCATTGCCCTTTGGCTTATCTACTGCGCCCAGAGTATTCACGAAATGCCTGGCATCAGTAATTGCCTACTGCAGACTTCAAGGGATACAAATATACCCTTATTTGGACGACTGCCTGATCCAAGAGGACAACAAGCACATTCTTCTGAAACATCTGGCTTATGTAATAATGTTATTAAACTCTCTGGGATACACAGTCAACAAAGAGAAATCAAGGCTAATACCCTCTCGAAATATAATTTTCCTGGGTGCCAATTTGGACACAAACACCCAGATGGCCTTCCTCACGCCAGAGAAGCAGGGGCAACTAATTCAATATTTCAAAACAGTGGCAAATTGCACCAGGCTGACTGCAAGGAAAATCCTGCAGGCTCTGTGATTCATGGCATCTTGCATCTTGCTAATCCCATGTGCAAAGCTGCATATGAGAAAACTACAATGGTACCTAAAAAACATATGGTCTCAACACAGCCACAGTTTGGAAACAATAATACCACTACTTCCATGTCTGCAAAAGGAATTTCTGTGGTGGGCTCAAGCATGTCAACCAAACACAGGTCTTCCATTCAGCAAGCCTCAAGCAAATCAAGTCATCACAACAGACGCCTCGGACTACGCCTGGGGGGCGCACATGACAGACCGGTGCATTCAGGGCAAGTGGTCCCAAAAAGAAAAGCACCTTCACATCAATCAAAAAGAAATGCTAGCAGTAATAAATGCTATTATATCTTTCAAGGACCTTCTACAACCAGGTCAACTATTGATAAGAACGGACAAGACCACAGTTATGTGGTACATAAACAAGCAGGGAGGAACACATTCCTATCCCCTATGCAGACTGGCCATATCACTTTGGAACATGGCCATGGACTTACAAATGGAACTACAAGCACAGTACTTGCCAGGCAAGGAAAACACGCTGGCAGACAACCTAAGCAGGAATATGACAGATCCACACAAATGGATGTTGCATCCAAAAGTTTTTACAGAAATAATCCAAGAATGGGGAAGGCCAGACATAGATCTCTTTGCCTCCCACAAAAATCATCAATTGACAAAATTCTGCTCGAGGACCTTCCACCCAAAGGCCTGGAGAGTGGATGCTCTCTCTTTCAGCTGGACATCAATGACAGTTTATGCCTTCCCACCTCTTCCTCTGCTGCCCAAAGTCCTATTGAAGAGCAGAGCAGACAAACCAAAGATGATCCTCATTGCTCCGGACTGGCCAAGGCAACACTGGTACCCACTCCTGAGGAGCCTGACTCATTCCCCTCCATGGACCCTGCCTCTAATGCCTCTTCTCTTGACTCAGCACAGCTTCAAAACTCTTCACAGTCAGCTAAAAACACTCAATCTAGCCGTATGGAAGATTCCTTAGCATCACAGCAGGCCCTACTCTCCAAGGAAGTGCAGGATGTCATTTTGGAGGCCAGAAGGCCATCAACTAGAAAAGCGTACTCCGCAAAATGGAAACGTTTTTGTGTCTGGAATGAGAAAAAGGGCCAGAACCCTGGAAAACTGAATTTACCTCAAATACTACAATATTTGGCTGAACTACTAAGCAGTGGACTTTCGTTCTCCTCCATCAAAATCCATGCCTCAGCCATTTCTGCAGAGTACAACACTGATCCTCCTTTATTCTCTCACCCTCTTTTAAGACAGTTCCTCAGAGGGGCTAAGAATTTAAGACCTCCAAGGAAACAACCAATACCTGCTTGGGATCTAAATTTCATTCTGGAAAAACTGACTTTGCCTCTTTTTGAGCCAGCTGCTTCATCAGATTTGCAATATTTGTCCTGGAAAACAGCTTTCCTTCTGGCTATCACTTCAGCTCGTAGAGTTTCAGAACTACAGGCCCTCATGGCTGTCCAGCCTTTATCATCTTCCATCAGGACAGAGTTTCATTACGAACCAACCCTTCCTTTATGCCTAAAGTGGTATCCAGGGTAGCTTTAAATCAGGCCATATATTTACCTACTTTTTATCCCAATCCTCAAAACAAAGGGGAGAGATTACTACATTCCTTGGACATCCACAGGCAACTGCGTTATTATTTGGACAGAACAAAGCCTTTCAGAAAATCTGAACAGCTCTTTGTGGCCTATGCGGTAGGAGCTCCAGGAAAGCCAATTTCCAAGCAGACAATCTCAAAATGGATAGCCCACTGCATACGCTTTTGCTATTCCTTTCATGGCAAAACTGTTCCTACAGGCATTAGAACTCATTCCACTAGGGTCACAGCCACCTCTGCAGCCTTCCTCAGAGGAGTTCCTACCAAGGATATCTTGGAAGCAGCCACTTGGAGTTCTGTGCATACCTTCTCCAAACACTATAACCTACCATTATACTCCAAATCTAGAGCAGCCTTTGCCACTGCAGTCTTGCAGGGCATTTTGGCTCCTCCTAGTTCCACCTAGTGCCTACCACCCCTTTCTTAGCTTTGGGATTCTACCCATCTGTTATGACTGCAGCAGTATGCACGATGAACATAGTACAGTTTTGTACCTACCATAAATGTAGATGTTCGAGTGCTAATACAGCTGCAGTCCAGGTTTCTCTCCCTCCTTCCCCTCTAGGGGTATTCTTTTATGGTGTATTTGCTTGCAACTACTGTTTTTTTATTATATTGCATTGCATTACTTCATAATTTTATGTATTGCCTTCCTTCTGGGGGCACCTGACATCTGGGGCAAGAAAAACTGAAGAACATGGCGTCGGCTGGTTCTTTTATACCCCTGTCGCACTGACGTCAGGGAAGAAGTGACGACAACCGACGCCGGACCTAGACTTTGGAATTCAGCCGACCGAGGACCCGCCTGACGGCAGGAGAACCCATCTGTTATGACTGCAGCTGTATTAGCACTCGAACATCTACATTTAGGGTAGGTACAAAACTGTACTTTTTCCATGCTAAGAACTTCAGGTCAGCCTGATGAGCTGGTTTTAATGGAGCAAAAGCAAATTTTTCCAAGACAAAAGTTAACATTCCCAATGAGGAGACACCTGTTTTCTAAGAGACGTGGTATGCAACGCATCTTTCAACAGCATTTCCACATGAAATTACTTTGAAAGGGGGAAATGAGTGGGCAGACATGCTGAACTGGCCAACAAATGAACCCTGATGGTGAAGTAAGACAGGTCAGAGGATAGCAACTCTCACTAGTAATGTAGAACCAGAGAAACATTAGTCCTGAAACAGTGTCTGCACCTCTCTTGGCACCATCTAGAAATTTGTTCCATTTACTAATGTATGATTTTCTAGTAGCAGGTTTTCTTGCCTCCTTTAATAACTGCTGTATTGCTTCAGAAAAATGGTGCCTAAAAGGTATTAAGGCTCTATAACCCAGCCTGTTGGTTGTAGTTCTTTGGGGTCAGGGTGTATTGGATGTCCATTGTCCTGTGTGAGTTGGCCCCGTTTTTGTGGAAGCCTGTAGTAATTTCCCTTGGCCATTTCCAAAAGAAGCTTTAGAACCACTTTTGCTTGGGTCAAAAGGCAGTGACCACAATTATCTTTGAGGAGTCCTTCTGAATCTTCTAAATGATGCTGGATATTAGTGGAAAGGGTGGAAAAGAATACCAGAACACTTCTTTCCAAGGAAAAGTAAAAGTGCCTGTCTTCATGGCCTTTTTGCATGGAGTCCCAGAGCAGAATTCTGCTAACTGATTTTTGTGAGTGGAGGTGAAAATATCTAGTTGAAGTGTCCTCCACAGCTGGATCAGTTTCTGGAAGACCCCCTGATTCATTTTCCATTTGGTAGGATCTGTCTTGGTTCTGCTGAGCTGATCTGCTATGCAGTTTGGTTTTGACAGTATGCAATAGGCCTGTGGAGTAAAACTCTGCTGAAAAGCTATATCCTAGGCTACCATGGCTAATCTGCACACAGGGTAAGGTTTGGTTAAACCCCTGTTGGTATTTTCTGCAATGGTCCTGGGGACTAGAGATGGCTGAGAGAGTTTAGGGCATTTATTATAGCCATAATCTATTTTACATTTTTGTTTTGTCTTGTTTCTGTTCCAAACACCCTATACTTTTATCCTCATAGACTGTGTTCCCCAGTAAAGGTCTGAGGCACCTATTGTTACACTGTGCTGCAGCTGGAAAAGAAAATAGGAGACCTGGGTATTGATAACCTTGGTCTCTGTACCAAAATGTGTCCCTTTTTGCAAAGCACTAAACTGGAATTTGAAATGTTTGTGAGGTGTATATGTTGGGACCATACAGATTATAGAAACTGTTGACGTTTTCTCATGGAGTCTTGCCAGAGAAGTCATGAGAATTATAGATTTTACAAGACCCAGAATCCTGAGAAATTCCTAAGCTGAGACAACTGAGTGAAAAACTCAGGAATAGATCTAGGTACAGATCTACTTTTTCCTGTCGAGGAAAAGTGCTTTCAACTGAGGTTTCTAGGAGACACCGCAGGAAAACAATCTTGCGAGAGGGAGTCAAACAGTACTTTTGTATATCCTCTTGGAACCCCAGTCTGTATAGATCTTTCACCCAAGTGAGAGATTCCGGACACTTTGAAAAGTCTCTGCAAAGATAAGCAAATGCGAATACCTTGCAGTCTGCAGTGTACTGCTACAGGAGTGATAGACTTTGTGAGTACCACTGGAGTAGTAGATAGACCAAAGGATAATGCAGAGAACTGATATTGTCATCCAGGCACAAAAATCTATATAAAACATATAGAACCTGGAGCTATGTGAAATGTGATTATAAGCATCCTTTAAATCTGAGGTTGACAGAAAACTCAAATGGGGTATGAGAGGTAAAAACTTGTGAAAAGATAACATTTTGAATTTGAGCACAATCGCAAACGGGTTTAGAAAGAAAAGATTGAGAACTGGTCTCCATGAGTTATAATGAGGAACATCTTAAAGTGATTAGAATGTATTTCAAATATGCAAGTTATGTTCTTGGAAATGTACAGAGGTTACTTGAATGTTTTTCTACCTTTAGGTCTGAGAGTGATAATTATGCCTGCATTTATTCATGCAGCGGTGCATGGTGGCATTAGTGTTATATTCAGTCCTGTGTTTGACATGTGCCCATTTAGTATTACTGTTCACTTGGGTGTATAGTTCATAAGGAAGAGTCAAACATACAGGATTTTCTCAAATAGCTAATTTATGTAAAGGGAGCATTTGTTAATAAAACCATACTTGGACTATATTTGCTTTGTCTTAAAACTCGCTATACTGCGGGATTTCATTTTTTTTGTCCCCCACCGCCACCACTTCCTCATCTGTTGAGTATCTGTTGCCTATTTTTTATGATTATTTGTTCCCTCTGTTAGAAAAGACTGCATAGTAGAACCCCCAACCCGGTTATCACACTGTTGGGTTGGGCTTCTTTTGTACTGTATTTAAAATTTATTATCGTATCCTAGAACATTTGTCTCCATTTTCTCCTTTACTCTCGTCTGCTGACTTTTGGTCACTTGTTATTTCAGTGTGGCAACCAGGCTTCCCCCTAAAAACTAATAACTACCCCAAAGAAAAGAGAGCTAACCACTCACTGCTTCAGTCACTCTGAATGTTATTGGGCATATGCGTACATTTTATTTTTACTGAAACTTATATTTTTTTCTTAATTACAGATGTTAGAGATGCTGATGCTGTTCCAGTTGGACCAGAAGCACCAATAACCCATTTATCTCAGGATGATAAACCTATGAAGTGAGTATAAATTATGTTGTAATGTTTACTTTGTGTCTGCATGGGTGGATGTTTCTTGAACTTTTGAATTAGTCTCATGTTGTAGATGCTGTTGGTATTTTGCCACTGTAGCTTGAGAAGAAAAGAGAAAATCTTTATAGTAATGGACTGTGGCATAAAGGAAGGGAGTCATTTATTTGTAAAAAGATAGGGACAAGTAGACTCCACTTGTTTAGTCTCTGCTTCATAAATGAATGAGGGACAGTTATTAAAATTCATATACTATCATACTGCAGCACAAAATGTATGGATTGCAGGGCAACACCTTAACTGTGAAAGTCATGCTGCTACTGTCCAAAGGCAATGCTAACCTCACAGAATAATAAAGAAGTGTGGGGGAGGTGAGGAGGCATAGCTAATGCAGTGGGAAAATAGGATATCCCCCGCCGAGTGCGTGCACACAGCCTAATAAGCTGCATTTTAGTTTTGTATACATATAAAAATACTAATAAAACAAAACCACGTCCCAAAAACTGAACTCACAACTAAAAACTTTAATAAATTGAAAATAAGACACTCGGTTAAGCGCTTTTATCTCTTAAAGACATCATCTGAACCACAAGTGTTGTTTTAAGATCTGTTAAATAACAGCTGATATTTACACACCCCCAAATTTTATCCAATCAAATCATCTCACTGAAAATCTCAATGACTGTGCATCAATAAAACACTTAAGAACAAACCGTCCAACAAGTTTAAAGTAAAATAAACGTGGATTCAAAATAGCTTTTAATCCTGTTTGCCCTCCTTTTCAGTTCACTACTAATATCAAGTACTAGTACATTCCAGTAACTGTCCAGGGTTCAGGCACTTCAAGTTTTTGGTTTTGGAGCAAGTAAAATTGGATTTATTTCCTGGGGACTGGATGATTTTTTTATTACAGCAAGAAATGTTCTGGCAAATCCATTTTGACGCTACAATTTTCCCGTCTTAAACTAAAATATTTCTATTAGTAGTGAATTGAAAAGGAGGGCAAACAAGATTTACAGCTATTTTGAATCAATGTTTATTTTTATTTCAAAATTGTTGGAGGATTTGTTCTTAAAGTGTTTTATTGACGCACGGTCATTGAGATTTTCAGTGAGATGGTTTGATTAGTTGAAATTTGGGGGTGTGTAAATAGCTGTTTAAGAGAGCCTATAACAACACGTGTGGTTCTGATGATGTCTTTAAGAGACGAAAGCGCTTAACCAAGTGTTTTAATTTAGTATCTTATTTTCACTTTATTAAAGTTTTTAGTTGTGAGTTCAGTTTTTGGTGTTTTGGGATGTGGTTTTGTTTTATTAGTACTTTTAACGTCCGGTTCAGTGTTAAGTCCACTTTTTTGTTTTGTTGAGTTTTGTATACCTATTCATTTGGAATGTTGTAGATTCAAACTTGTATTTTTATATGTTAATGTTTGAATCACTGTGCACTGAATAAATCTATGTAGTACATCCTTAACGGAATTAACATGAGAAAGAAAATTGTTTTAAATCTCTTATATGTGTTGCTTAAGGGTTCAAATATATGGATATCAAGTCTAAGTTCATACTTATTAACTGTGTTTGTTTTTTATATTATTTTTAGTATTCTTAAAATGTTTTGTAATACTTTGTAGCTTTTCTCCCTGGGCCTTTGCTGAAAATGAGCTCCTACCCAGTTGGACTTTTCTAGTAATCAAATGTCAGTTAATAAATGTATACCAGAAAAGATTTGCTGTATTATGATATCTGGGTGACCTTTAAATCTTAACAGAGCTGAACTGGCCTTTGAGTAAAAAAAAAAAGCAAATGTGCTGCATGCACATTCCTTTATTCCTTGTGGAGTTACTAATTAGACAAGTAATATTGCTCAGCAGTTATATGTACTTCAATCTTTCTTCGTTCAGTCAGGCCGAAGCAGAAGCTACTGCTTACAAAATAGTCCGGCAATATGGCCTTGGAAAGTCCATTTTTCCTATTAAATTTTAGTCCTAGGGAGAACTGGACTTGTGAAGTCACCTCAGGAAAATTAGATTACTGTAATTCCATGAAGTTGATTACTGGTGGCTGAACCTGATACATGCCCAGAATGCAAAGGGTACTGATCTTCACTTGCTAAACTTAAGATATCAGTGGTATTATCTAAGATTGAAAACTGCTGTCCTGTATTTCTAGCTCCACTGTCTTTAACACAGTGAGATTTCATGTCACTTATTTGAATGTGTTCTCTAATAACCAGCGATTTTAGTGTTTCCTTGCTTAGATAGTTACCTCTTAATGAATCATTTTAAAAGAGTTTCACACAAGCCTGAAGTTAGGCCACCCTTTGCTGTTTAAGGGGCATATTAGTCTAGACTTGAGAAGATACTTCAGACAACTGTTTCAGTAGCTTCATCTCAATGTGACAGTATTCAACACTAATCAGGGGAAGAGCATGGCTTCTTCCTGTCAGGGCAAAGGTGTTGATCACTGGTTTGTTAGAACCTTGTGTTGTTTTACCACCAGAAAACCTGGTTTCAGTACTTATAGTCACAACCTGAGGTTTCAGGAGCCATGTTTGCCTTACAAAGCAATATAGTACAAGTGGATAAGATGTTGAATTGCAAAGTTTATCATTCGAGTTTGATTTGCAGTAATACATCTTTGCAGTTCTGACATCTGGCAGATCATTCAAAACACTTGAGTAATGTATTGTAATAGGCATTTCTAATTGTCAAAATAGATAAATAATAAATCATCAGATTCAGTTATACAGATGTGTGGGGGATTCAGCAGTATAGGAAAGCCAAATAACTATTCCTTCCTTTTCTTAAAACATGCTTGGATGGCTGTAGATCTGTCACTTGCAGGTCTTGCGTGTACCTGAGCACACTTTAGAGTAAACAGTGGTGTTAAGAGAACCAGTAGGCAGAGAGAGAGAAAGAGAAACAGGCAATAGTGTACCTGTCAATCTTATTGAGTTCTGAAGACTCTGGATCCGGGGAAGAAATTTGACTACATCTCTATCTGGTGTAACTTGCTTTGGAAGCAGTTAGTGTGATATTTGTCTTATACTTGTAGTCTGGCTGCTGCTGGCCTGTCTGAGATTTCCATAAAAGGGACTGTTTTACTGCAAGAGAATCCAGCAAACTCATTGGTTGTCCAGGTTTTCTACCAGGTGCCTTCCCATTGAGAGAAGCATCCATGTACATTTTTTTTTTTTTTTTTTTATAGAGTTTATGGATGAGTTTTAGGTGCCTGTTCTGCCAGCACATAGCCCAGCATCTGCTGCTTTTGATTTTAGGAAATTTGCAGAGGTACACGTGGTCATGTGGAAAGAGTCAGATTTCAGGTCGCCCTGCCTTCTGCTTTGGGAGAGGCTACACAGCAAAAAGAGGGAATCTCATCCTCCATTTTTTTTTTTCACTCAGACCTGGACAAAAAGATTTGATGTATTTGACATAGATGATCTCAGCTATGAGTTAAGTACCAGTACTGGAAAAAAAAATACCATCAGGCTCTGCTTCAGAGAGCATTTTTTCAGGTAAAATTTAAATTTTATGAGAGACATTTTAAATGGAGCTCCATAAAAGTTTCAGAGTTGCATAAGAGATATCTGGACTTCATGATCATAGAAGAGCTGATACCAGTGTCTGTCAGTATTTCCGGCTTTTAAAGATGTCTTAGAAACTGCATCTTTGGAACCTGACTCCCAACCTCCAACCCTGACAAAATAAAATAGGAGGTGGGCTCTGCAGAGAGAAAGATGTGTAAATACCTGTGCAGAATTAGTAGTAGTATCCCTGGATCCTGCAAGGGGATCCAGGCTGGCTGCAAGTGTTAACACTGTCTGTAGTGATAGTGCAGGATCATTTTGGGGAACTACAGTTTATAATGCCTCATCCCTATTAGTCTGTAGAAAATCAAAACTGGCATTAACACTTTCTGTAATGGTAAAGACAACAGACTATTTGACCATTTTGAGAATAATGATTGATTTTTATCTTATCCATGGCTTTTAGGGCTGCTAATTGCCAAGCATACAGTATAAAGTATCTTGGCAATATCTTCAAAGAGATAGAATATGTGGCTGAAGAATCCATGATGAGGCCCTGAGGGACCGGGTTTGTTGACTTGCTTATTTGATATTTAAGGTAGGAAATTTTGCCATTAAGTGTGGCTGTGAAGCACTAGATAACTGCTTTATAAGTACAGCAGCAACAGGCTTTGCTGATAATCCAGCCTCTACTATCTGATGTTAAGGGGCAGGTGTTAGCTACTGTCTTCGGTAAGAATTTGTTGTTTGGTTCCCCCTTCCCAGAAGGTAATCAAGAAACTGGAAGAGAAAGTAAAAACTTTGAAGTCAGTTGTGCAATCATTTCACCCCCTATCCAGAAATACATTAGGAAAACTACCCTGCTAAATAGCAGCTGTTTTACAGGAAAACAATCTAAGGTCAGCCACATTAGACAAAAAAGGCCTTTGAGAATTAACACATTTAGAAAGATGGCAAAATGGGTGCAGACTGCAGGATAAGGAAGAAAAGATAGGTCTCATTATTTACAAGATGGCATTAAACAGTACTGACTTCGTTTCCAGTGTGCTTCTACCTCTGCTGCATTCCTTGGGAGGGAGGCTTTCCTTTTTCAAAGCAAACTGGTTCAGGTGTGTGCTCAGAAGAGCATTCTTGTCCAATATCAAAGACTGAAACAGTACTAATATCATGAAATTTAATTGTACCCTGACTTAGGAATGTGGTCTATACCCATCGTGGTATTAGAAACCCAAAACACTTGTGGAAATTAAACTGACAGATATGCGGGTAAAAGATATTTCATATTGCTGTATAATAGAGGTTGAAGCATTTCCTGCCTTGATACACATGCCTGCTAATCTCCTAGATCAAGTAGACCCAACTCTTAGTGTATGGAGTTATTTAATACCTCTCCTTGTATGAGCATGGAAAAGGTTTTTATTTCAAGCTGTTAATAGTCCCACCCCCCCTAAAAAACTAACCATTAAATATGTATGCTAGATTTATCCAGGCTGAGAAATTTTCTGAAGTAACCAGTTTCAGGGTGCTGACCCTGCTGATGTTGCTTCCACTGCTTCAGCCAAAGGCAGTGTTGGGTCATCATAGAGCTGCAGGATGCATAACTGCACATCCCCAACCACAGAAAATATGTGAGGCTCATGACAGGGCATGGACTTTTGGGTCATCATCTGCACTGAGTGTTGTCACAAATTGTTGGCAGTATTGTTTATGTACCTCAGGACCAGAATATGTTCCTGTCTCCTGACCCAGATGATACTCATTTACCCAAACCTTAAATGATTGTTTGATTCAGCTCACCTCAAAAAAAGAAATTTAGCAGGTTCTTAAGTGCAGTGTGCAATTAACCATCCTAAGGTTTTTCTGTAAACTTCCCAAGCTGAATGCAGCACAAGGATCAATAAATATTTTCCTGGGACTGTGCATAGAATTGAGTAGACTGTTCTGGCCAAAGGTAAAGACCACTTGTTTAGGGCAGTTTGTATCTGATCTGAGCAGAGGACAGCCACATCTACTTAGACATTCCTGAGGACCCATGGCTACATGTCAGTTTCCATCCTAATGGTACCCTTGGCCAGGATGCACAAGAGGAAGATGTGACACCTCAGAAACCTGTGGAAACAACACTTTCATTCATATCACAAGCTGTTACCCTTGCTCCATGCTGTTAAGATGGGATTCAGCTGGTGGTCTCAATGTGTGCTGGACAACCATTGGATACACTTTATAACCCTGGTCAGTATGAAAAGCGCTGAGCACAAACACCACAGACCTAGGTTGAAACCCATACCACCCACCTGAAAATAAAGGAAATGTGGACTAACCCCTTGGCAAAGAAACATTTCCACTTTAAAGTGATAATGGACCTCAAAATATGCTATTTTTTAGGTAATCTGGCAACCAGCAACATTAAAGCTAATTACAGACAACACCATGGTAATATTGTAAATAAACGTAGGTACTCACTTTTCTCAGCTGTATAAAGCTGGCAGTCATAGTCTGGAAGATAGCCTTCCAGATGAGTTTTCGTGTCCAGGCTTCATACATCTCCTCACATCTAAAGGAAGTAACTTACAAGATGAGCTTGTCTACATCTACACATAACTGGAAACTGGACACCATTGTCTTTTAGTGCTTGAGCCAAAAGTGAATATCCCCTTTAACAGACCTCTTCACCTTGCCCTGTCGTGAACCTTGTATTTTTTCTGCTGAAGAAATTCTGCTCATATACTCTTACAAAGAGGCACATTCATTGAATTTGTTCTCCGTCCCTTGTATGGGGAATTTGTTGAATGCCTTTCCAACTATTTCTTTCATCCCCTTAGATTTACAAAAGGCAAGGCGGGACAAAGCCTATTTCATTCCTAACACATTCTCAGAGGCTTTATATACGTCTGCTCCAGATGTTGAAGAGGAACCTCTGCTGATTATATCCAACGGATTGAGGTGTATTCTGCAGACTTTAGTGAGGGAGGAGATCCCAACAAAGATCTAACCCTGCTAGGGTATTTCATGTGAATGTTCTGCAGAAAAAGAAACCAAAAACAATGCATCTTTCCCCTCCAGTTAAGGATCCCCAACATGAATGGCAGGATTTTACTCAGAGGTTGTTTAATGCTTTAATGGCTTTCATGTCTCATCATGGGGAGTCTGTGGCTGCCCCTCCCATGTCTTCCACTCTTCTTAAAAGACCTAGGGAACAAGATTTCTGTGTTGAACATCAGGACTCTTCAGAGGAGTCCTTAGCTTACTCTTCACAAATCCTTTCCCTCTTGGATTATGGCTCAGATGCAGGGATTTTTTTTGTCCAGATTCAACTTTGGAGGAACTCTCTTTTGGGGACACATTTACCTGTATGATGGAATTCTTTAAGTGGGATTGCTCTAAAGTTTGATATCCAGAAGAGGTGTTATAAGCTCCTTCTGATGGAGTGTCCCAAACCTTCTGCTTTTCCCTTGTTCTGGCTGCCCTCCTGAATGCCTTTCTCAGCAGCTTCTATGGCCCCTGATGCTCAACTCCCAGCTCCCAAGAAACCTGACAGATTTTACAAGATGCCTGATGGCTGTAGGTTTTTGTATAAATTCCCTTCTGCTGATCCTTCTGTACTGTCGGTCTCTATAGATAAACCCTCTTAAGCTTTTGCCCTCTATCAAGTTGCTTCCTTCATTCAAAGATAGTAGGGTCATGGACAGACTAGGCAAGAAGGATTACATTGTAGCTGTCTTATCTGTTTAGGGTCAGTAATTACCAGTCCAGTATAACTAGGTATGTTTTAGCTCTCCTTTCTCAGATTTCTCTGGTACTACTTGATCTCTGTGACTCTGAGGGGAAGGCTTCTGCCCTTTACTTATAGGGTTCCACCTGTCAAGTTGCCTGCCATTCTGTTGAGTGCAGTTATGATGCTGCTCATACTTTCTTCAGGGCTGCTGCATTTGGTTCTGTCATGAAGTGTTACTCATGGCTTCATCTTCAGGCTTTGCCTGATGACACTAAGGCCAAATTGTTGGATAATAAACATCTTTTTGGTACTGCTGCTGAACGTTTCAAGCCTCTTAAGGATAAGGGCAAGACCTTGCAGGAGTTGAATCATAAATTTGTTCTCCTGTTCCAAAGTTTCAAAGGAATTGCCCTTACAGATCTTTAGTTGACAGGCAGTCTTGCCGTCTGTCTAAGGGTAAAAAGAGTTCTAGACATATGCCTCCTGCTAAATTCTACTCATTCTAGACATATGCCTCCTGCTAAATTCTACTCATTCTAGACATATGCCTCCTGCTAAATTCTACTGTAACACCTACTTCCCAGAAACATGCCTTTCAGGATAAGCTAGGTTCTGTTTGACAATTGGTTTCCCCTTTCCCTCGGTTGAGTCACTTTATCCCTTCATCTTTCTGTTTCCCTTCCAGCCCGTTTGAGAATCGCAACAGACTCTTGAGTTCTGTCTGTTATCTGCCAGGGGTATTTCATGGTTTATAATCTCTTTCTTCCTATTTGGGCATCCCTCAACCTCCTCAGGAACCAGCTTAATGTTTTCCCCCCAGAGGTGCTTCATTCTCTTTTGGACCTGGGCACCATTCAAGCCATACCCCTGGCCCAGGTAGGGAGGGGTTTTTACTCCAGAATTTATTTGGTTTCCTGGAAGGAGGGCACTTTGAGACCAATTCTCGACCTTTCCCAAGTACAACATTAAGGAGATGAGAGCTCTGCTTCTAGCCCTTCAGGCATTTCATTTCCTATTTCATCCTGGGCCCCTCAAGATTTTCATAGACAACACCACTGTGATGTGATATGTTAACAAGCATAGGAGGACAAGATCTTATCTTCTTTGCAGACTAGCTCTTCAGGTCTGAGTTCTAGCTGTCTGGTATGAAGTGACTCTTCAGGCAGTTTACATTCCATTGGAGCACAATCTAGTGGCAGAGTCTTTGAGCAGATCCAGCACACAAGCTCACAAATGGATGCTTTGTAGAGATGTGTTCCTGAACATTGTTCATTGGTCAAGTATTCCTCCGATAGATCTTTTTGCCTTCCCAGTGAACAGATAACCTACTCTATTCTGTTCCAGAGTAGTCCTAAGTCCTTTGGCTTGGAAAGTAGATGCCCTGTCTTTTCCTTGGAAGAGGATTTTTCTGTACACCTTCCATCTCCTTCCTCTGCTTCCAAGGATCTTGCACAAGATCAGATAAGACTCCCCCAAAATCTTGCTGGTGACTCCCTTTTGGCCCAGACAGCATTGGTTTTCCCTTTTTTCTCACTTGGCCAGGGGCAATCACCACAAGTTACCTCACCTTGTGGACCTGCTCATAGTAGACAGAGGGGTCTCTTATCCATCCGCACTTGTCCACTCTTTAGCTGATGCTGTGGGGTAATTAATAGGGTTTTGATCCCTTTTAGGCACGTTTTTTCTGAGGATATGCTTCGGGCCTTACAGGAGGCCAAAAAAACCACTACCGGGAAATCATATTTGTCCAAATGGAAAATATTTTGTGTCTTTTTGCCTCTCTCAAAACCAAGATCCTTATCTGTGCAGGTTCCTGTGGTTCTCTCTTATTTGTGTGATCTGCTTCATGCTTGGTTTCGCATATTCTTCGGTTAAAGCTCACCTGTCAGCAGTTTCTATTTGCCTGCCCTTGGTTGCTCCTCTAGCCTTTAGATTTGAGGTCTATCAATTTCTTAAAAGCATTCTTCATATCAGACCTCTCAAGAAGCCAATTCCGCCTTCCTGGGACCTCAGTTTTGTTGAAAAATTGACTCAATCCTTTTGAGCCTGCTGCTTCAGCTTACTTGCAACATTGTACTTGAAAGACTGTTTTTCTTTTCAATTCGCTTCAACTAAGAGAGTGTCTGAATGTCAGGCTGTCATGGCTGTTACTCCATTTTTAGTTTTTCACAAAGACAGGATGTCTGTTAGTATTAACTAATCCTTCTTCTATGCCCAAGGTGGTCAGTTAGTTGTAGCTTAATCAGTCTGTTCCATCTCCACAGTTTGCTAGTGAGAAGGTTCTTCCCACCTTGGATTTTCATAGAAAGCTCAGATATTATTTAGATAAAACTAAGGATATTCACAAATCTGAGCTTTTTGTTTCTTTTCATCCTAGATGTTCTTCGTGCTTCACTGTTACAGTCATCACATTTGGGTTATCCCTGCCATGGTAGCCCTCGGCTGGCCCAAATACCAGAGGTTTAGTATTTCTGCGTCAGTTGCTGTCGCTTCTGGACTGATGTCAGGTCGTCAGTAGTATAAAGTAAGGCAGCTGACGCCATTACATCAGTCTTTCTTGCCAAGGAGCCAGAAGCAGAAGCAGTTTGCACGAGTGCCGGTCGGCTGCTACCGGAGTTTCATCTTCTGAATGAATTGAAGCTGAAGTCTTCTAAAAGATAAGTACCCCGTTGGGGATCCTTTTTTTCCTTGCTCTAACTGATGTCAGAAAAAGTTAACAGTTGTCTTGCCTGTAGAAAGCAAGTACCACACTGAGGCTTTCATTCTTTCTGCATCACTTGCTTAGGCCCAGACCACAACGTCCCTCGCTGTCGCTTTTGTGCTTTAATGCCAGAACTATACGTCATCGGGCCCTTATTGTAGCTAGATATTTTCGCTTGCAGTCCTCTAATTCCGATATGGCTTCTATAAGTCATCCAACAGCAGATCTTCCAAAAAACTTAAGGATAAAGACAGAGAAGTCTTGTTGACGAAAGCGGATAAATAAACTTGGATACGCTATTTTTTTGGAGGTTTCTTTTGCTGTTTCTACTTTGGTTTTTGAAATTTACTTGTTTTTGCACTTTTTTCGTTCATAAAGACAGAGACAGATCGCACAGGTCCAAACCTACCAACAACGCTTCCGTTAAGCTAGTTGTCAGATCTCCGGTCTTCAGTGAGGCGTTTTTGCAGCCTCTGACACCCACTTCTGTGGATTCGCAGGCCGCTACTGAGGCCCTTTCAGAGTCTGGTATGCCGCAAAACTCTTCTTCGACTAAGGAGCCTGCGGTTGTCTCACCCTCGGATGGGTCCGGAGCCGCTGAGCAGGTACCAGCTTCCGAGGAAGTACTTCGCACTTCCAATTCTCGTCACAAACCGAGGACTTCTTTCGCATCTACCGTTCTTTCAAAAATTACAGAGTTTCTATGACCCAGGGTGCGAACCACACCCAAGAAACCGATGACCCAATCTCGGGCACCTGCTTCCTTGCCTCCGTCTCAGATGCTTAAAATGGTGGAAGACCTTATCATGCTTATCAGGGGAAGCCAAGCTACCCTTTCCAAAAGGAAAAGAGATCTGTCACCAGTAGTTTTGTCTGAACAGGAGTCTGATGACTCTGATGCATCTGAATAGGAAGACATGCAACCCCTCTCTGCTTATGAGGATTCTGATGCAGAGGAATCCATTCCTTCAGCCTCTCCACCCAAGGGCTACTCCTTTGGAAAAACCCTTCATACCTTAAGGGAGCATTTCCAATGGGAATGTCAGGACTACCCTCAGTGTAAAAAGAGACTCTGAGAATTCTTGGATCTTCCACAGCACAGGACTCTGGCCATTCCCCCAGTCCTGGATGATGTTTTACTGGACTCCAGTTTGAGTCCTGACACCCTCCCTTTTGCACCCAGAAATACTGACAGGTATTAGAGTCCCTGACTCTCACAAATTTATTTTCAAACACCCTACTGCTGACCCTGAGGTAATTTCTCAAGGGCCCAATGGAATTAAAGCAACTTCTGCAAAGAATCCCACCCCCTCAGATAGGGATTCCCGAGCATTAGACAAATGGGGTAAAAAAAGTATACACCTCTGCTACTTTTGCTGTCAGAGCACTAAATTGCCAGTTCGATATGCAAAAATTTCAGCAACATACCATGGAATTCCTCAAACAAAAAGTGTCTTCCTTTCCTGCTTGTGCAGAATCTGAAGAGTTACAAGAGTTAATGCATTCTGCAAGTCAAGTGACTAAGCAGTCCTTACTCTGTAGTTTTGATACCCTAGAAGGTTCTTGCAGGGCAGCAGTCACTGGTTCTGTCCTTAGAAGATGTGCATGGCTTAAGGAACAGCCCTTGCCAGACCATGTTAAATCTAAATTATTGGATGAACCCTTGCACAAAGACAACTTATTTGGCACTTAGCCAGAGGAGGTCTTAAAAAAAGATGGAAGAAAAAGCTAAATCTATGCAGACAGTTAAGGATTTCCTACAGGTTCAGCCACCAAGGTTCAGCAGGCATTGCCCCTCCAAGCACTGGTCCTTTCCTGCTCCCACCAGGTCATTTCAGCCCAGACCCTGGGGAAGCAGACCCCCCCCCAGACAACAGCCACAGGGAATGCAGAGATCAAAACAGTGGAATTCCTCCACTTCAAAACCAGGAAGATGTTCATCGTGTTATCCTACTGCAGTCATCACACTTGGGTTATCCTGTCGTCAGGCGGTCCCGCAGTCGGCCGGATTTCCAAAGTCTTGGTCCGACGTCGGTTGCTGTCGCCTCATCCCTGACGTCAGTGCGCCAGGGGTACATATACTGCAACCGACGCCATTTTCTTCAGTCTTTCTTGCTGCACGGTGCCCGAAGCAGAAGCAGTTTGCAAGTGCCGGTCGGCCGACTCCTGAGGTTATCGAATTCGAATTTCAGACCGAAGTCTTCTATAAAGCTAAGTACCCCGTTGAGGAAACTTTTCTTGCCTCAGACCGATGTCAGAAAAAGTTAACAATTGTATTTCTTGTGGGAAGCAAATACCTCATAAGGATTTTCATTCTTATTGCATACCTTGCCTAGGCCCTGATCACAACGTCACTTCTTGTCGTTTTTGTGCTAGGTTTAATAAGCGTACTATTAAAAGGCGATTTGATTTCGCACAACACTTTTTTGGTAGAAAATTTAACTATAACATGCCGTCGGAGCTACAGACTACCAGCGTGCACAAAAAACGCAGGGACAAGGACCGACAGCCAAGGCCTAAACCCGATTCCGAGGCCTCCAGTCTCCGGTTCTCCGGTTATCACTGAGGCTCCGCTGCAGCCCCTGACTACAGCAGTCCTGGAACCCGAGACCGCTAAGGATATTCTGACGGAATGTACTAGGCCGACGCAGCCTTTTACTTCAGGCCCTTCCGACAATATACCTTCTAAGGACGTCGGTGCTTCGGAAACGCCATCGGTTTCTGAGGGCGTTTTCAGACCGACTACTCTCACAGTCAAAACGTTTTCTAAGTCTAAGACTCCTTCTAAAGCTAAAAAGACTACACTTCAGTCTCCTGTTCAAGGCCCTATGCCTAAGAAACAGATGCTCAAAATGGCTGAAGATTTGATTTCTCTTATCAGGGGTTCACAGCCTCCTCCTGACAAAAGGCCTAGACAAGAGGAAGATTCTGCTTCTTCTGAGCAACTGTCTATTTCTTCGGATTCCTCTGAAGACCAAGACTATTCCTACTCTCCTTATGAAGATTCTGATGCTGAGGACTCTAGTCCCTCAGCTTCCCATCCTGAAGACGACTCTTTTGGGGAAAGTTTACACACTATGAGGGAACATTTCCACTGGGAAGGTCAGGATTTCTCTGATTCCAAGAAAAGGCTCAGAGAGTTTCTTTTACTCCCCCAACACAGACGTCTAGCCATCCCACCTGTTTTGGACATTGTGGATGATGTCTATTTAGAATCCAGTTTCAACCCAGACTCCCTACCTTCTGCTCCAGCTAAGCCTGACAGATACTACAGAGTACCTGATTCCCACAAATTTCTTTACAAAAGCCTAGTAGCTGACCCAGAGACTATCTCCTAGGGTCCCAAGGGGGCTAAGGCTTCCATGGCTAAAAAACCCAGTACCTTCTGAGAGGGATTCAAGAGCACTAGACAGGTGGGGGAAAAAGGTTTACACCTCAGCCACATTAGCTATGAGAGCACTAAATTGTCAGTTTCATATGCTCAAGTATCAGCAGTTTCTAATCTCTCAGTTAAAACAAAAGATTACCTCCCTTCCCTAATAATCTGAATTGAAAGAAGTACAGGATTTATTGCACGCCACCGAGCAGGTGGGCAAAACATACCTTACAATGTGGGTTTGATTCTTTGGAGGCCTCCTGCAGAGCAGCTTTCACTGGATCAGTTATACGTAGGCATGCCTGGTTAAAGGAACAAAGTGTACCTGATCATGTCAAAGCAAAACTACTGGATGCACCCTTACAGCAGGATGTTCTTTTTGGAGTTAAAGCAGAAGAAGTGCTAAAGAAAATGGAAGATAAGGCGAAATCAATGCAGACAGTCAAATATTTCCTACAGGTACAACCCCCTCGCTTCAGCAGAAACTGGCCAACAAAAAATTGGTCCTTTCCAGCCACTGACAGACCTCAGAGGGGTAAATACAGGCACCCAAGGGGCAGAGGACAACCACAAGCCCAGTATAAACCTCGCCAATGGGGCACTCCAACCCAGAAAGGAGGAGAAGACAGGTCTCAACCCACCAGAAGGCAAACTCAATGACTTGCACCTCGACTGGCCAAACAAAGCTCTTTTGTTAGCCCCCTTGGGGGGAAAACTAGCACTTTTTGCAGACAACTGGCACATGGTCACAAAGGATAAATGGGTCCTAGACATTATTTTACGAAGATACAGATTCCACTTCCACACCTTGCCAATGAAAAGAGGAATGCCAAACCTGCCACTAAATCAAAGGACAGAGGCTCAAAAACAAATTACAGCTCTCATGGCCATGAGAGCCATTCAGCGGGTACCGATTCAAGAGCAAGGCCAAGGATTTTACTCGAGGCTCTTTCTAGTACCCAGAAAGGACAATGCTTGGAGACCAATTCTGGATCTTTCAAGTCTAAATGCTTACCTACAAGTCCCAAAATTCAAGATGCTAACACTACAGCAGCTACTTCCCATGTTGGGCAAGGAAGCATGGCTGGTAACGTTGGACCTCAAGGAGGCATACCTGCATGTCCCTATCAGACAAAGTTGCAGAAGATACCTCCGTTTCATTGCAGGTTCAACCCACTACCAATTCTCTGCACTGCCCTTTGGCTTATCTCCTGCGCCCAGAGTTTTCACAAAATGCCTGGCACCAGTAATTGCATACTGCAGACAAAGAGGAATTCAAATATATCCATACCTGGACGACTGCCTCATCCAAGCAGAAAGAAAAGACATTCTCTTACATCTTCTGGCTTTTGTGAAGCATCTACTAAATTGTCTGGGGTACACAGTAAACGAAAAGAAGTCAAAACTAGTACGCTCAGAAAAAATGACATTCCTGGGTGCCAGCTTGGACACAACGGCCCAGAAGGCTTATCTTGCACCAGACAAGCAACTACAACTGACTCAATATTTCGAGACAGTGGCAACAAAGACCCAATTAACTGCAAGAAAGATTCTGCAGGCTTTGGGCTTCATGGCATCTTGCATTCTGATAATACCATTTGCAAAACTGCATATGAGGAAATTACAATGGTACCTAAAAAGTGTATGGTCTCAACACAGCCACAGCTTGGACACAGTGATATCTCTCATTCCCTGCCTTCAACAGGAATTTCTGTGGTGGGCACAGGCATGTCACCTCAACAAGGGTCAGCCTTTCACCTTGCCCCCAACCAGGCAAACTATCACAACAGACGCTTTAGACTATGCCTGGGGGGCACACATGGCAGGGCAGTGCATTCAAGGCCTATGGACTGCAGAACAAAGAAAACTGCACATAAATCAAAAAGAGATGCTAGCTGTACAGAAAGCTCTGACAGCCTTCAAGGATCTTCTACATCCAGGACAACTTGCAATAAAGACGGACAACACCACAGTAATGTGGTACATAAACAAACAAGGGGACACACATTCCTACCCTCTTTGCAGGCAAGTAATAATCTTATGGAACACAGCTTTGGCCTACCAAGTCCAGTTACAAGCTCAATTCCTGCCAGGACAGAACAACACATTGGCAGACGACCTAAGCAGAAACATCAAAGATCCCCAAGAGTGGAAGCTAGACCCACAAATATTTGCAATGATAACTCAAAAATGGGGCCTACCAAATATAGACCTGTTTGCCAGTCCTCAAAACTACCAACTGACAAAATTTTGTACAAGGACATTCCACCATCAAGCTTGGAAAGTGGACGCTCTCTCCTTCAGTTGGAAAAACCTGACACTATATGCCTTTCCTCCATTGCCTCTTCTCACAAAGGTTCTTTTGAAGGTCAAAAAGGAGAAACCTTGACTGATTCTCATAGCCCCAGACTGGCCACGCCAGCACTGGTACCCACTATTGAAGAATATGGCTCACAGCCCACCATGGATATTGCCTCAAATACCTCATTTGCTCACGCAGCAAAACAGATTCTACACAGCCAGCTAAAAACCTTAAACCTGGCTGCATGGCGAATCTTTTAAACATCCAACCAGCCCCTCTTTCACAAGCAGTTCTGGATGTTATTCTGGAAGCCAGGAGGCCAAGCACCAGGAAGGCTTACTCGGACAAATGGAAAAGGTTTTCTGCCTGGAACCAAGCTAAAGGCCAAGACACAACTCAGCCTCATATTCCTCACATTCTGCAGTATTTAGCAGAGATATTGCACAAAGGACTTTCCTTCTCCTCAGTTAAAATCCATGCTTCAGCTGTTTCAGCTCACTACGACACGAATCCACCTTTATTTTCACATCCTCTTCTAAAGCAGTTCCTCAGAGGGGCAAAAAACATTAGACCATCTAGAAGAGCTCCTACACCAACATGGGACCTCAACTTTGTTTTGGAAAAACTAACCTTACCTCCCTTTGAACCAGCTTTCTCTGCAGACCTTCAGTTCCTATCTTGGAAGACTGCCCTGCTCCTGGCAATAACTTCTGCTAGGAGAGTCTCAGAATTACAGGCACTAATGGCAGTGGAACCTTTCCTCATTTTTCATCAAGACAGAGTTTCTCTACGAACTAATCCTTCCTTCATGCCTAAGGTGGTTTCCAGTGTAGCTTTAAATCAAACCATCCATCTACCCACTTTCTTTCCCAATCCACAGAACAAAGGTGAGAGACTCTTGCATTCCTTGGACATTCACAAGCAGCTTCGTTACTACTTGGACAAAACTAAGGCTTTCAGAAAAACTGACCAGCTCTTTGTATCCTATGCTACAGCTTCTCAAGGGAGGGCTATATCCAAACAAACCATTTCTAAATGGATAGGCCATTGCATACGGTTCTGTTATACCCATCATGGGAACCAGTTCCTACTACCATTAGATCCCACTCTACCAGGGCAACAGCTACCTCTACAGCCTTTCTCAGAGGGGTCCCTACCAAGGAAATTTTAGAAGCTGCAACTTGGAGTTCAGTACACACCTTCACCAAACACTATCACCTACCTCTTTATTCTAAGTCCAGGGCAGGCTTCGCCACTGCAGATGTCCTTCAAGAATGCAACTGCAGTCATAACATATGGGTTGTCCTGCCTCAGGCAGCCCTCGGTCGGCCAGATTCCAAAGTCTGGGTCCGACGTCGGCTGATGTCGCATTTCTCTCCGACGTCAGAGCGGCTGGAGTATATAAGCATCAGACGACGCCATCTTCTTCAGTCTTTCTTGCCGCGCGGTGCCCGAAGCAGAAGCAGTTCGCAAGTGCCAGTCGGTCAGCTCCTGTATTCTTCGAAACCGAAGTCATCAAAAAAGCTAAGTACCCCGTTGGGGACCTTTTCTTGCCTCAGCCGATGTCAGAAATTACTGAAAAAGTAAATAATTGTTTGTCTTGTGGTAAACAAATACCTCATAAGGATTTCCATTCTTACTGCCTCCCTTGCCTTGGCCCAGACCACGATGTCTTGGCCTTTGCCGCCTGTGCTCGCTTCAATAAGCGCGCTCTCAGGCGCCGGGCGGAGTTCGCTGAAGACTTTTTCGGCGAAAAGTTTGCTTATATTATGCCGTCGGAACAACCGACAACACATATTTCTAAGAAACTGAAAGACCGGGACCGACCTCCTCGGCCCGCGACTTCCGCCGACTCCACGCCAAAACCTACCGCGAGTGCCCCGGTTCCCTCTGAGGCGATTATTCCACCGCTTCGAACCGAAGACACCGCATTACCGATACCTCCGACACCGACGCCAGTTATTGATTTTCCTCCGGATACTGAAACCGAGGAAATGCCCGAGAACATTGCTGTGGATAAGGTTACTCCTGCACGTGGGGCAGCTAGGCCTCCCATGTCTATGTCTATCAAGGCCTACACACGGGCTAAGGCAGCAAGCCAGGCCAAGCATCACCCTGCTAAAACCTTGCCTCAGCCTAATCCTGATGCTCAAATTATGTCCTTGGCCGCAGATTTAATTTCCCTGATCAGAGGCTCCCAGGCCCATCCTGAGAGAGGATCCCAGCCTCCTCCTGATAAGAGGCCTAGGGTTGAGCCACCTGACCCCCTGAGGATATTTCTTTTGGGGAAGTTCTGCACTCCATGAGGGAGCATTTCCAGTGGCAAGGCCAGGAATATTCTGAGTCCAGAAAGCGCCTTCGAACATTCCTTAAAAAACCACAACACAGACCCTTAGCTGTTCCTCCTGTGCTTGATGTGTTGGATGACCTATACTCTGACTCCAGTGTTACCCCTGATTCTCTGCCTCCGGCTCCTGCCAAGCCTGACAGATACTATAGGGTCCCTGAAACCCATTCACATTTCTTTAGGGCCCATACTGTGGACTTAGAAACTATTTCCCAGGGGCCTAAGGGGGTTTCTGCTACCACCTCCAAAAATCCTTTGCCTTCCGACAGGGAGGCAAGGTCCTTAGAGAGATGGGGGAAGAAGGTTTACACCTCTACTACCTTAACTATGAGAGCTCTCAATTGTCTGATTCATATGTTTCAATATCACGATTTCCTGTTGGATGATTTACAGAAAAAACTAGCCTCTCCTGAACCTTTAGATAGGAAGTCTTTGCAGGAGGCTGTCCATAACTCGCAGCAGGTTAGTAATCATTTTCTGCAGTGTGGATATGATGCATTGGAAGCTTCATGTAGGGCAGCTATGACAGGAGTGGTCATTCGTAGACATGCATGGTTAAGAGAGCAACCTTTACCGGATCATGTTAAGGCAAAACTTCTGGATGCACCATTGGAAAAGAACAAACTTTTTGGTGCTAATGCTAAAGATGTGTTGAAGTCCATTGAGGAAAAAGCCAAGTCAGTTCAGACAGTCAAAGATTTCCTCCAGGTTCAGCCCCCCCCCCAGATTCAGCAGGAACTGGCCTTCAAAAAACTGGTCCTTTCCAAATCCTGAAGGATTTCAAAGGGGCAAAAACAGGCGTGCCCGAGGGAGAGGTCAATATATAGAGGATCCTACAGGGGACGCCAATGGCAACCAACAAATCAAAGAGGTGACACAGGGGTTCCCCCTGCCACTCAGGGACAATCTCAATGACTTTCCTCTAACTCATCCGACCAAGGAGCAAAAAGAAGCTCCTTTGGGCGGAAAATTATCTCTGTTCACAAAAAATTGGCACAAACTGACAAAAGACAAATGGATTTTGGACATTATAGATCATGGTTACAGGTTCCATTTTCATACCTTACCAAGAAAACAAGGCATGCCAAATCTTCCACAAAATCAAAAGGCAGAGGCCATCAAGCAAATGTCTCTGCTTACTCAGATCAAGGCAATAGAAAAAGTTCCTCAGCAAGAACAAGGTCAAGGGTTTTACTCAAGACTGTTCCTTGTTCCAAGAAAAGAAAATCAATGGAGACCAATACTGGATTTGTCCGCTTTAAACACTTTTCTCATAGTACCAAAGTTCAAAATGCTGACTTTACAGCAACTCCTTCCCATGCTGGGCAAGGGGTCTTGGCTGATTACTCTGGACCTCAAGGAGGCATACCTGCATGTCCCTATCAGACACAGCTGCAGAAGATACCTCAGATTTCTTGCAGGGCCAGAGTATTATCAATTCTCAGCATTGCCTTTTGGCTTATCTACTGCGCCCAGAGTATTCACGAAATGCCTGGCATCAGTAATTGCTCATTGCAGGCTCCAGGGGATTCAAATCTACCCCTACCTGGACGATTGCTTCATACAAGCGGACAACAAACTAACCTTGACAAAAAACTTGAATTATGTCATACACTTGCTACAGGCTTTGGGATACACAGTCAACTTTCAAAAGTCAAGACTTCTGCCATCCCAACAAATAACCTTCTTAGGAGCCAAACTAGACACAGACTCTCAAATGGCTTACCTGACAAAAGACAAGCAAGAACAGTTAACTCATTACTTTAAAAGTTTAGCAAAACTCACCCAGATGACTGCAAGGAGATTCCTACAGGCCCTGGGGTTCATGGCATCTTGCATTCTCCTGGTTCCACTAGCGAGACTACACATGAGAAAACTTCAATGGTACCTAAAAAGCTTATGGTCTCAGCACAACAACAACCTAGAAGCAATCATCCCACTCATTCCATGTCTTCAAAAGGAATTTCTATGGTGGGCCTCAGCAAGCCAGTCAAATACAGGCATGTCTTTCAAAAAACCTCAGACAACACAGACCATTACCACAGACGCCTCGGACCATGGATGGGGGACGCACATGGAGGGCAGATGTATTCAAGGACAATGGAATCCAAAGGAAGCACATCTGCATATCAACCAAAAAGAAATGCTGGCAGTAATGCATGCCATCGAGGCTTTTGGACATCAACTTCAACAAGGCCACCTACTAATAAGGACAGACAACACCACTGTGATGTGGTACATAAACAAGCAGGTAGGTACTCATTCTTACCCCCTTTGCAGGCTAACAATGAATCTTTGGGAAAAGTCACTGAGTCTAAACATACAGTTACAATCCCAATTTGTTCCAGGCCGAGACAATGTCCTGGCGGACAGTCTAAGCAGGAATTTCCTAGACCCACACGAATGGCGGTTACATCCAGACATCTTTACACAACTAACCTCGGCATGGGGCAGGCCAGATGTAGACCTATTTGCCTCCCAACTCAATCATCAGCTACAAAAGTTCTGCTCAAGGACATATCATCCACAAGCATGGAAAATAGATGCTCTCTCATTCAACTGGAGCTCCCTAATCATCTATGCATTTCCACCTCTGCCACTGATGACCACAGTGTTACTAAAGATCAAAGCAGAGCAGCCGAAGGGGATCCTAATAGCTCCAGACTGGCCAAGACAACACTGGTACCCACTACTACGGAGCATATGTCACAACAAACCGTGGGCCCTTCCCAAATGGCCTCAACTGTTGACTCAACACAACTTCAGGACAGTTCATCCCAACCTCCAGACTCTACAGCTAACAGCTTGGAAGATCCCATAAATAACCTCAATTTATCTCTCTCCAAGGAAGTTCAGCGGATACTAACAGAAGCCCGCAGACCATCCACCAGAAGGGCTTACTTAGCCAAATGGAAGAGATTCAGCATTTGGAACACCAACAAGGGCCAAGATGCATCAGTACTGAGCATCCCACTCATTCTGGAATACTTGGCAGAATTGCTAAATAATGGACTTTCATACTCTTCCATAAAAATACATGCTTCAGCTATCTCAGCTAGATACAACACTGATCCACCTGTGTTTTCACATCCTTTTGTTAAGGCAATTTCTTAGAGGGATCAAGAATATAAAACCTCCAAGAAAGGCACCAGTACCTGCTTGGGATCTCAATTTTTTGTTAGAAAAATTGACTCTACCTCCCTTCGAGCCAGCAGCTTCTGCGGATTTACAATTTCTTTCTTGGAAGACAGCTTTCCTGCTGGCCATTACCTCAGCAAGAAGGGTTTCGGAATTACAGGCCCTAATGGCAATACCACCGTTCATAATTTTTCACCGAGACAGGGTCTCCTTACGAACCAACCCTTCCTTTCTGCCAAAAGTGGTATCTAGGGTCTCTCTAAATCAAGCAATTCACCTGCCTACTTTCTTCCCCAATCCTGAAAACAACGGGGAAAGACTTTTGCATACCTTGGACATACACAGACAACTTTGCTACTATCTAGACAGAACCAAGATCAGTAGGAAGTCGGATCAGCTTTTTGTAGCTTACGCTCCAGGAGTACAAGGAAAAGCAATTTCCAATCAGACAATTTCAAAATGGATTGGACATTGCATCAGATTCTGTTATTCCTTCTATGGAAAGAGTGTGCCAGCCAATGTCAGACCACACTCCACCAGAGCTACAGCCACCTCCACAGCCTTCTTAAGAGGGGTGCTTACAAAGGATATTCTAGAAGCTGCTACATGGAGCTCCGTGCATACATTTTCCAAACACTACAATCTTCCTTTATATTCCAGATCCAGAGCAGGCTTTGCTTCGGCAGTCCTGCAGGGATTGCTAGCTACACCATCCTTATTTTAGAGCATACCACCTCCCCCAGCTAAGCTATGGTATTCAACCCATATGTTATGACTGCAGTTGCATTCTTGAAGGACATAGTACAGTTTTGTACCTACCATAAATGTAGATGTCCGATAGATATGCAACTGCAGTCGGGTTTTCCCTCCCTCCTTCCCCTCTATGCCTTGGGTCCACTCCTCTCCCTGTTATCCTTAGCTGGGGATATCTGTTATGGTGTATCTGTTTATTGCTTATTTATTTGTCTGGAAACCTATTTTTGTCTTCCAAATTTGATTTCAGCCTTCCTTGGAGGGCACCTGGCATCTGGGGCAAGAAACACTGAAGAAGATGGCGTCGGCTGATGCTTATATACTCCAGCCGCTCTGACGTCGGAGAGAAATGCGACATCAGCCGACGTCGGACCCAGACTTTGGAATCCGGCCGACCGAGGGCTGCCTGAGGCAGGACAACCCATATGTTATGACTGCAGTTGCATATCTATCGGACATCTACATTTATGGTAGATACAAAACTGTACTTTCTGCAGGGCCTCATTGCCTCCACTAACCCTCTATGATACCTCCACCCTGCCTTAGCTTTGGGACTCAACCCAAGTGTGATGACTGCAGTAGGGTAACACGATGAACATAGTACAGTTTTGTACCTACCATAAATGTAGATGTTCGAGTGTTCACCCTGCTGCAGTCCAGGTTACCCTCCCTCCAACCCCTCTGTTCTTTTGGCTAAATCTCTGCTATGCCTTACTGATGTATTTGTTTATAGCTGAAGGGATTTTGTGTTTGTACAGTGTTCACACCATTTGGTACTAATTTTGATCACCTTTTAGGGGGCACCTGACATCTGGGGCAAGAAAAACTGAAGAAAATGGCATTGGTTGCAGTATATGTACCTCTGGCGCACTGACGTCAGGGATGAGGCGACAACAACCGACGTCTGACCAAGACTTTTGAAATCCGGCCGACTGCGGGACCGCCTGACGACAGGATAACCCAAGTGTGATGACTGCAGCAGGGTGAACACTCGAACATCTACATTTATGGTAGGTACAAAACTGTACTTTTCATCCTTCCATCATGAGTTAATTCATTTCCCTTTTATCAAAATCAAACCAAGGTTGACCCGTCTACATGAAAGAAAGCTTTAAGAAGGGTAGTTAGAGAGGGGAAGGGGCTGGATCCAGTAGTATAGTAGAGGAAGGAACATTGACACACCTCCTGACCAGGGCAGCTTCCCATACACTCACAGTGCTAATTGTTTTGCAGACTTGCCTTTCCCTCCCCAAAATCTATTACGGGGAAAACGTACTTTCTGTGAAAGACAGTGGTCTGTCCTGGTAGAACTCATGCAAGGGAGATGATTGCATCAGGATGCAAAGTAGAATTCACAAACTGCACACCTTCCATGGCGACACTACAGAGTCCACATGACCAACTAGCTGCAGCAGGGCCAGTGCTAGTTCAGCTGCTTGCCTTTATATCTGTAGAAAGCGTTTCACCAGAAGAGGAAGAAAATTCATTTTTCAAGACTTTCCCTGGTCCCAGGAAAAGATGGTCCTTAGAAAACGTATTCTGGTCACCAGAGTCTTTCTGTCCTGAAGCATGTCTGAGAAATAATGACCTGAAATTTATACTTGGGTGAGCGGGAGAGAGAGATTCTACATGATGCGTTTCTTAAACACATCATGCCTGAAAAGGTTTCTGCTCATCTGATCCTTTTGTATCTTAATACTTTTAAGTGAGAAATGGCTTATACTTCAGGAAAGGTCTACCTGTCTGCCATTTTAGCATGTTGCCTGTAGATCGTTTGTTCCTGTCCTTCAAAAAAGGAAAACTGGACAAGCAAGGCTGCCAACCAGACACTCTCCAAGGGGTCGTTAAAGAAAAATTCCACCTTAGAAATCAGAAACATTTTTTTTCATTGTGTCTATGTTTTCTGAGCTATTTTAATGCATCAAAATCATTCCAACTGCTTCTTTTACAATTTTAATGTCTCCCTCAAAATGGCAGATGATGGAGCCTGCCTTGGTAACGTGATCTTGATGTTCATTGTGTTTCACTGTTGCAGTCATGACTGTAGGGTTCTCCCCTGCCGGCAGGCAGCCCTCGGTCGGCCAGAATCCCAAAGTCTGGGTCCGGCGTCAGCTGTTCAACCATGCTCCCTGACGTCAGAGCGCCAGGAGTACAAAGCTGACAGCCGACGCCATCTTCTCCAGTCTTTCTTGCCGTGCGGTGATAGCAGTTCGCAAGTGCCGGTCGGCTGACTCCTGACGAATTTTACTGATATTCTTCGGTCCGAAGATTTTCTTCTCCACTCACAGCTAAGTACCCCGTTGGGGAAACTTTTTTCTTGCTCCACTCCGATGTCAGAAAAAGTTAATAATTGTATTTCATGTGGGAAGCAAATACCTCATAAGGATTTTCATTCTTACTGTATTCCTTGCTTGGGCCCTGACCACGACGTAGCTAGTTGTAGGTTTTATGCTAGATTCAATCAACGTACAATTAAGCAAAGGTACGATTTTGCTTTTCATTACTTCGGTAGGCGCTTTAACTACAAAATGTCATTGGATACAGTCCCGGCTACCGGAGTTCACAAGCGTCGCAAGGATAAAGACAGGCCTCCGAGGTCCAAATCTGATGATAGCGCACAAGCGGAGCCAGCTTCAGGTTCGGCTGTCGTCAGTGAGGCGCTTTTGCAGCCCCTGTTGTCGGCCATTTCAGAACCGATGGCCGAAATGGACTCTCATGAGGAGCCAACCAAGCCTTTAAATATTTCTGTTGCAGGACCTTCGGACAATGCTCCTTTGGATGGGTCCGGAGCCGCTGTGCAGGTACCGGCTTCCGAAGGGGTTTTCAGGCCTACTCAGCTACTAATAAAGGCAAAGGCAAAGAATCCTTCAAAATCAAAGACTTCAACACGGGCCTCTTCTGAACCGGCTCCTAAGTCACAGAAACAGTTACTCAAGATGGCGGAGGTTTTAATTACTATGATTAGGGGTTCTCATCCCCCTCCAGACAAAAGACCAAGGCAGGATGTTTCTTATGATTCCTCTGATCAGGCTTCTGTTTCCTCAGATGTCCTTCAAGGATGCATCTGCAGTCCTAACAAATGGGTTGTCCTGGCCTCAGGCAGCCCTCGGTCGGCCGGATTCCAAAGTCTTGTTCTGGCCTCGGCTGATGTCGCACTTCACCCGACGTCATAGCTGCAGTTCAGCGGGTATAAAGGCATCAGCCAACGCCATTTTCCTCAGTCTTTCTTGCCGCGTGGCGCCCGAAGCAGAAGCGGTTCGCAAGTGCCGGTCGGTCAGAACCAGAGATTACTACTACCGAAGACTTCTAAAAAGCTAAGTACCCCGTTGGGGACTCTTTCTTGCCTCAGCCGATGTCAGAAAAAGTGAATAACTGTTTAACTTGTGGGAAACAAATACCTCATAAAGATTTCCACTCTTATTGCCTACCTTGTTTAGGCCCAGACCACGACGTAGCAGCTTGTCTAGCCTGTGCTTCCTTCAACCGACGAACACTTAGACGTCGGTCGGAGTTTGCAGAGGAGTTTTTCGGCTCCGCTTTTGCTTATATCATGCCGTCGGAGACTCCAACTTCACAATTAAATAAAAAGCGTAAGGAAAAGGACCGACACTCGCAGTCCGCGGTTTCGGCCGAAACCGCGGTTAAGCCAACCGCGAGTGTCTCGGTTTCGGCTGAAACCGAGTCCGAGGTTCTTCCTTCAGCCGAAAGCTTACCTCCTTCCACCGAGGCCTCTTCCAGCAGGGCTGAAACTGCTACAGAAATTCCACCTGCTTATACAGTTTCTCAGGACTTATCAGATACTATCCCTTTTGATGTATCTACTCCAGCACGTGGAGCTGCTAGGCCTCCTGCATCCATGTCAATTAAGGCTTTTGCCAGGGCCAAAGCAGCTAAATCTTCTAAGGCCGTGCCTGCTAAAACCCCCTCTCACAGGCCTAGCTCTAGTAACCAAATGCTTAGTCTAGCAGAGGATCTCATTTCTTTGATCAGGGGCTCCCAGCCTCACCCTGACAGGGCCTCTCACCCACCTACAGAGAAGAGGCCTAGAGCAGAGCCCCCTGAGCCAGTTTCTTCAGATTACTCCTCTGATGATTCAGAAAATCCAAATCCTCCAGAAGGCCCTTACTCTCCTTATGAGGACTCTGACGCAGAGGATTCTATACCTTCTGCCTCTCTTCCTGAGGAATTTTCTTTTGGGGAAACCTTGCATGCTATGAGGGAACAATTCCAATGGCAGGGCCAGGAATTTTCAGCCTCTAGAAAGAGGCTTAGGACCTTTTTGCATTTACCACAGCATAGGCCCTTAGCTATTCCTCCAGTACTTTCAGTTGTGGATGATGCTTTTAATGATGCTTGTACTGCCCCTGACTCTCTTCCTCTGGTCCCTGCTAAGCCCGACAGATACTACAGGGTTCCGGACACACATTTTCATTTGTATAAGGCTCCTATTGCAGATCCAGAAACTATTTCACAAGGCCCCAAAGCTGTAGCAGCTGCCTCTGCCAAAAACCCCCTCCCCTCTGAAAGAGAATCTAGGGCTTTGGAGAGATGGGGTAAAAAAGTTTATACTTCTGCTACTCTTTCGGCTAGAGCCTTAAACTGTCAATTCCACATGATACAATATCAGGAATTTCTGTTAGATCAGCTCACTAAAAAACTTTCCTCCACTGAGCCTTTAGACCGTAAGTCCCTTCAGGATTTGGTGCATAACACTCAACAGGTCAGTAATCATTCCTTAAAATGCGGCTATGATGCACTGGAGGCTTCCTTTAGATCAGCTATGACTGGTACAGTGATCAGAAGGCATGCATGGTTAAAAGAGCAATCATTACCAGACCATGTAAAGGCAAAACTTCTAGATGCTCCCATGGAAAAGCACAGTTTGTTTGGTTCCCCTGCACAGCAAGTGTTGAAGGTGGAAGACAAAGCTAAATCTGTCCAGACAGTCAAGGATTTCTTACAGGTTCAGCCTCCGAGGTTTAGCAGGAACTGGCCTTCCAAGAATTGGTCCTTTCCAGATGCCACCAGGGCACAGAGAAGCAGGAATAGACGCCCTAGAGGCAGAGGCAAATCCAGAGGGGCCTACAGGGGGCGTCAGTGGCAGCCTAACAGCCAGAGAAGTACTGCCACAGATCCAACCACTGCCACTTCCACAGGACATTCACAGTGACTTGGCTCTGACACCGCCTACCAGGGAACAACTGGAAGCACCCTTAGGCAGAAAATTAGCCTTATTTTCAGCAAATTGGCATTATATTACAGGAGACAAATGGATTTTACAGACAATAGACAAAGGCTACAGGTTTCACTTCCACACTCTTCCAAGGAAGAGAGGAATGCCAAACCTGCCTCCAAACCAAAGAACAAACGCTCTACAGCAAATAGACAACTTACTAAGGTTGAGAGCTATACAAAAGGTACCGCCTATGGAACAAGGACAAGGATTTTATTCAAGGCTTTTCCTGGTACCAAGAAAGGAAAACCAATGGAGACCTATCCTCGACCTGTCCGCTCTAAACACATATCTCATTGTTCCAAAATTCAAAATGCTGACCCACCAGCAACTTCTTCCCATGCTGGGCAAGGAGTCTTGGCTGGTGACTCTGGATCTCAAGGAGGCATACCTGCACGTCCCCATACGACCAAACTGCAGAAGATACCTCAGATTTCTTGCAGGATCAGAGCATTATCAATTCTCAGCATTGCCTTTTGGCTTATCTACTGTGCCCAGAGTATTCACGAAATGCCTGGCATCAGTAATTGCTCATTGCAGGCTTCAGGGAATTCAAATTTATCCATACCTGGACGACTGCCTGTTACAAGCGGACAACAAAGACAAAATAACAAAAGATTTGGAAAAGGTTATTCACCTGCTACAAGCTCTGGGATACACAGTCAACACAAAAAAGTCAAGGCTGATTCCATCCCAAAGAATAACTTTCCTGGGTGCAGAACTGGACACATCAAACCAGATGGCATTCCTCACAGCAGAAAAACAAAGGCAGCTACCACTTTATTTCAAGGCATTAACAACGCAGAACCAGCTTACAGCAAGAAAAATCCTGCAAGCCCTGGGTTACATGGCATCCTGCATAATGTTAGTTCCACATGCCAGACTACATATGAGGAAGTTACAATGGTACCTGAGGAATTTATGGTCTCAGCACAAACACAGCCTAGAAACCCAAATTCCAATAATTCCATGCCTGAAGCAAGAATTCCAGTGGTGGGCCCAGACCTGTCTATTGAACAAAGGACTACCCTTCCACAGGCCTCGCCCAAGCCAGACTATCACCACCGACGCCTCAGACCTAGGTTGGGGGGCACACATGGTGGACAAGTGCATTCAGGGCTTATGGACTCAAGACCAGATGATCTTACACATAAATCAAAAAGAGATGCTGGCAGTAAAACAGGCAATTCAAACATTCAGACCATTTCTTCAACAGGGTCAACTGCTGATAAGGACGGACAATACCACAGTTATGTGGTACATCAACAAACAGGGAGGCACACATTCATATCCTCTATGCCTGATGGCAATGGACCTCTGGAATGTGGCCCTGAGCCTCAACATTCAGCTACAGGCCATATTTGTGCCAGGAAAAGAAAATATACTAGCAGACATCTTAAGCAGAACCACCACGGATGCCCACGAATGGATGCTGCATCCGGATATCTTCAAAACCATAACAAGGAAATGGGGATTGCCAGAAATAGACCTGTTCGCATCCCCACACAACCACCAATTGAAAAAAGTCTGCACAAGGACATACCACCCACTTGTCTGGAAAGTGGACTCCCTATCCTTCAGTTGGGAAAACCTGACAGCATATGCATTCCCACCTCTTCCTTTGATGCACAAAGTACTACTGAAGATCAAAGAAGATCACCCGAGGATCATCTTGATAGCTCCAGACTGGCCGAGGCAACATTGGTACCCGCTACTCAGGAGTATGTCCCGGGAACAAGCATGGCCTCTGCCCCTACTACCTCTTCTGCTAACACAGAACAACTTCAAAATCCTGCGTCCAAACTTGAAAACTCTGCAGCTAGCTGCTTGGAACATTACATAAGACAAAATAACCCAGATTTATCTCAAAGGGTTAAAGACATTATCCTGGAGGCTCGCAGACCCTCAACAAGGAAAACTTATTCAGCAAAATGGAAAAGATATCTCATTTGGAGTGCTACAAAAGGAGTGGATGCATCATTGGCAAACATAGCTAACATCCTGGAATACTTAGCAGAGCTTTTCCACAATGGCCTGTCTTATTCCTCCATTAAGATTCATGCATCAGCAATTTCAGCAGCATACAACATGGATCCTCCAGTCTTTTCACAACCTCTACTCAGGAAGTTTCTCAGAGGAATTAAAAATGTAAAGCCACCAAGGAAACCACCATTGCCTACATGGGACTTGAACTTTGTGTTAGAAAAGTTGACACTTCCCCCTTTTGAGCCAGCAGCAACAGCAGAATTACAGTACTTATCCTGGAAGACTGCATTCCTGCTTGCAATCACTTCAGCTAGACGGGTTTCTGAATTACAGGCTTTAATGGCAATACAACCCTTCCTTATCTTCCATCCGGATAGAGTATCAATGAGAACTAATCCTACCTTTATGCCAAAGGTGGTCTCCAGGGTATCATTAAACCAAACAATACACCTACCAACATTCTTCCCCAACCTGCAGAACAGGGGGGAAAGATTGCTGCATACCTTGGATGTACACAGGCAATTGCGCTACTACCTGGACAGAACCAAGAGCAATAGAAAGACTGACCAGCTTCTGGTAGCATATGCAACAGGAATAGAAGGGAAAGCAATTTCAAAACAAACAATCTCAAAATGGATAGGAAATTGCATTAGATTTTGTTACTCCTTTCATGGAAAGGCAACTCCAGAAAACATCAGGCCTCACTCCACAAGGGCTACAGCCACTACTACAGCTTTCTTACGAGGAGTGGCTACCAAAGACATTTTAGAGGCTGCTACTTGGGGCTCCGTGCATACATTTGCCAAGCATTATAATCTACCTTTATACTCCAGATCCCGAGCAGGTTTTGCCACTGCTGTTTTGCAAGGGATCTTGACTACACCATAAATCCTTGGTGCCTCCTCCCCCAGTTTGGCTATGGTATTCTACCCATTTGTTAGGACTGCAGATGCATCCTTGAAGGACATAGTACAGATGTTCTTCATCTCACATTGCTGCAGTCCTTACACTTGGGTAATCCGCTGTCCTCGGTCGGCCCGAATATCAAAGTATTAGGCTGACGTCGGTCAAGGCGCTTAAGTCTGACATCAGGACGTCAGGGTATAAATGCGCATGACCGACGTCATATCCTCAGTCTTTTTTGCCGCATGGTCCGATGCAGAAGCAGCGTTGCAAGTGCCGTTCGGCGTTCTGAAATTTTTCGAATTCGGAGTTTCAGACCGAGTCAAAGTTGGCTAAGTACCCGTTGGGAATATTTTAGTTTTTTCTTGCCTCAGTGGTTTACCGGATGTCAGAAAAAGTGAATAACTGTATTTCTTGTGGGAAGCAGATACCGCATAGAGATTATCATACTTTGTGTATTCCTTGTTTGGGGCCTGAGCACGACGTTGTTGGGTGTCGCTTTTGTGCTAGGTTCAATAAACGCACTATTAAGCGCAGGTTAGATTGTGCCAGGTTGGTCTTCGGGAAGCGGTGCAATTATAATATGCCGTTGGATGCTCCGACACCCGCTTCTTCGAAGAAGCGCAAAGACAAAGCAGCTAAACCCAGACTTGAAGAGTCGTCCGTTCTGGACGCCGGTTCTTTAGTGGAGTCAGTGGAACCTGTGGTTCCGCCGGAGGCTTCTCTGGAGTCACAGGGGGAGACTTTGATATTACAGGATGTGGCTTCTCAGGAAGCAGGTCAGGCTGAAGGGGCTTCTCAGGTTACTGTACTCCCCTCCCTTCCTAGGGTGGTTAGGCCCTCTCCTTCTGTTTCCAAGGCTTCTCCCAGAGGCAGGCCAGGGTTAGCTTCTGTTGGGGTCACCCCTAGCTCTTCAGGTTCTGTGCCTAAGAAGCACATGCTTAAAATGGCAGAAGATTTAATTACCTTGATTAGAGGTTCTTTGCCCCCTCCTGACAAGAGGCCTAGGGTGGATCCAGAGTTGGGTACTTTTGAGCAGGCTTCAGATGTGTCAGAGTCTTCGGCTGAAGACTTGCAGGAGTATTCTCCTTATTCTGATTCTGATGTGGATGATTCTACTCCTTCTGCTTCTCCTACTGAGGATTTTTCTTTTTCAGAGACTCTACATTCCATGAGGGAGCATTTTAAGTGGGAAGGTCAGGACTTCTCTGATTCCAGGAAAAGGCTTAGGGATTTTTTGCTTTTGCCCCAGCATAGGCCTTTAGCTATACCTCCTGTTCTGGATGTAGTGGAAGATGTGTTTGCAGAGGCTTCTCTTAATCCTGATTCTTTGCCTCCTGCTCCTGTTAAACCTGACAGGTATTACAGGGTGCCTGAGGCTCATAAATATCTTTATAAGAGTCCTAGGGCGGACCCAGAAACTGTTACTCAGGGACCTAAGGGTGTTAAGGCATCTGTGGTAAAAAATCCGGTTCCTCCGGATAAAGAGGCCAGAGCTTTGGATAGATGGGGAAAGAAAGTCTATACTTCTTCCACCTTAGCTATGAGGGCTTTGAATTGCCAGTTTCACATGTTGAAATATCAAAATTATCTTCTTTCTCAGTTGAAGTCTAAGGTAGATGCTCTGGCAGAAGGTATTGAGTGTAAAGAATTACAAGATTTAGTGCATGTCTCTGAACAGGTGGGCAAGCATTCGTTACAATGTGGTTTTGATGCTGTACAGGCCTCGTCTAGGGTGGCTGCCACTGGGTCAGTTCTTCGCAGGCACGCCTGGCTGAGGGATCAGAATTTATCTGACCATGTTAAGACAAGGATTTTGGATGCTCCTTTGCAGTCTGATGTGTTGTTTGGTGCACCTGTGGAGTCAGTCTTGAAGAAAATGGAAGACAAAGCTAAGTCTATGCAGGCTGTTAAAGATTTTTTGCAAGTTCAGCCTCCGAAATTTAGTAGGAATTGGCCTTCTAAGGGGTGGACGTACCCTTCTTATGATCAGTCTAGGGGTAGATCTAGACGTGGTAGAGGCAGAGCACAGAGCTCCTTCAGGCCTAGAACAGGGAGTTCACCTGCACAATACTCCTGTGAGGGCAGGGGTCAGTCCTTTCGTAAACAGGCCCAATGACCTACCTTTTCAGCTGCCAGATCCTTCTTGCTTGGCAGCACCTTTGGGAGGAAGGTTGGCACTCTTCAAGGAAAACTGGAGTCTGGTTACCCAAGACAGATGGGTATTAGATATCATACGCCAAGGTTACAGGTTTTATTTCCATACCTTGCCTCCTTTCAAAGGCATGCCAGACGTTCCTCCTCAGCAAAGACTAGAAGCTCACAAACAAATTTCTCTGTTGCTTCAATTAGGGGCCATTCAACCGGTCCCTCTGCCAGAAGTGGGCCTAGGATTTTATTCTCGCCTGTTCCTAGTACCAAAAAAGGGGAACACGTGGAGACCAATTTTGGATTTATCTATCCTCAACACTTATTTGGACATTCCCAAGTTCAAAATGTTGACTTTACAACAGCTTTTACCTCTGCTGGGCAAAGACCACTGGATGGTGACTCTGGATCTCAAGGAAGCTTACCTTCATGTTCCTATCAGGCTAAGCTGCAGGAAGTATCTGCGTTTTCGGGCTGGGACTTCTCATTATCAGTTCTCTGCATTGCCCTTTGGCTTATCTACTGCGCCCAGAGTGTTCACAAAAGTTCTGGCTCCTGTAATAGCTTTCTTCAGGCTAAGAGGAATACAGATCTATCCTTATTTGGACGATTGCCTGATTCTGGCCCAAGGAAGGGACGAACTTCTTCATCATTTACATTATGTGGTAGCAGTGCTAAGATGCCTGGGGTATTCTGTGAACGAAATAAAGTCCAGTCTAGTACCCTCTCAGGACATGTGCTTTCTGGGTGTGAGACTGAATACAGCATCCCAGATGGCCTTTTTGACCCCGGACAAACAAAAGAATCTTTCTCTGTACTTCCGTCAATTGTCTCATCAGTCCAGGCTGACTGCAAGGACAGTCCTTCAAGCCTTGGGGTTCATGGCATCTTGTATTCTAGTGCTTCCCAATGCCAGATTGCATATGAGGAAGCTGCAATGGTATCTCAAAAATGTATGGACACAGCACTGCCAAGATATGGACACTGTCATTCAGATAATACCTTGCATTCAAAAGGAGTTTTTGTGGTGGGCTCAGGAATGTTACCTAAACAAGGGACTCTCTGTGACCCGGCCAGAGGCGAGTCAGATTCTTACGACAGATGCCTCAGACAAAGCTTGGGGAGCTCATCTAAATGGAAAATGGGTACAAGACACGTGGCCTGCCAGACTTCAACATCTACATATCAACTTGAAGGAGATGTTAGCAGTCCAATTTGCATTAACAGCTTTCAAAGATTTACTCCTTCCAGGGCAGGTGTTGGTTCTAACAGACAACACAACTGTCATGTGGTACATCAACAAGCAAGGGGACACATTCTTATCCTCTATGCAGGCAAGCAATGATTTTGTGGGAGACTGCTCTCAGTTTACAGCTGCATCTTCAAGCAAGGTTTCTGCCGGGAGCACAGAACTCCTTAGCAGATGTGTTAAGCAGAAGAATTATGGATCCCCACGAGTGGAAATTGGATCCTCATGTATTTCAGAAATTGACAGTGTTATGGGGAACTCCAGACATAGATCTGTTCGCTTCTCCACTGAACCACCAGCTGCCAAAGTTTTGCACAAAAAGGTTTCATCCAACAGCTTGGAAAGTGGATGCTCTTTCTTTCAATTGGAGCAAGCTTCATGTGTATGCCTTTCCACCTCTGCCTCTCCTCCCAAAGGTACTCCTAAAGGTCAGACAGGACAAGCCAAAGATGATCCTAATAGCTCCGGATTGGCCTCGACAGTACTGGTACCCATTACTGAGAAGTCTGGTACGGGAACCTCCATGGCCTTTGCCTTCGATTCCACACCTACTGTCTCAGGAAGCCGGTCATTTACTCAATGTCAAGCTCCACTCTCTTCACCTGACAGCCTGGCATATTCTGTTTTAAACCCTGGAGGGTCTCAGCTTCCACAGCAAGTTTTGAATGTTATTTTGGAGGCCAGAAGGCCTAGTACTAGGAAAGTGTACGCAGATAAATGGAAGAGATTTTTATTTTGGAGTACAGCAAAGGAATTTGATGTTTCTAAACCTAATTTAAGTGTGGCCCTTCAATATCTTGCTGAGTTACTGGACAAAGGTTTGTCTTTCTCTTCCATTAAGGTTCATGCTGCAGCGATTTCAGCACATTATGACTGTGTTCCACCTTTGTTTTCTCATCCTTTGTTTAAGCAATTCCTTAGAGGGGCAAAGAATTTAAGACCCCCACGTAGAGCTCCTACTCCTGCTTGGGTTCTCAATTTTGTGTTGGAGAAACTCACTCTACAACCTTTTGAGCCTGCAGCTACTGCTGAATTGAAATATTTATCATGGAAGACTGCTTTTTTGTTGGCCATTACCTCTGCGAGAAGGGTTTCTGAATTACAGGCCCTTATGGCAGTTGAGCCTTTCTTAATTTTCCATAAGGATAGGGTATCGCATTACTAATCCTTCCTTTATGCCTAAAGTGGTTTCTAGTGTGGCTTTAAACCAAACTATTCATTTACCTACTTTTTATGCAAACCCCCAAAACAAAGGGGAAAAGATTTTGCACACTTTGGATATACACAGGCAGTTGCGATATTATTTGAGCAGAACTAAAGGGTTCAGGCAGTCTCAGCAATTATTTGTTTCTTTTGCTTTGGGTTCTCAGGGCAAACCTGTGTCAAAACAAACTATTTCTAAGTGGATTGGGTTTTGTATTGCTTTCTGTTATTCCCATCATGGTAAGGAGATTCCAGCTGGGATTAGGCCTCATTCCACTAGGGCTACTGCCACTTCTACAGCCTTTTTAAGGGGGGTGGCAACTAAAGATATTTTGGAAGCAGCTACTTGGAGTTCAGTGCATACTTTCTCTAAGCATTACCACCTTCCTCTTTACTCTAAATCTAGGGCTGGTTTTGCCACTGCAATTTTGCAGGGCATTTTGGCAGCCCCTCCTGCTTTTTAGCTTTGCCATCCTCCCTTAACTCTGCTTTGGGATTCTACCCAAGTGTAAGGACTGCAGCAATGTGAGATGAAGAACATAGTACAGTTTTGTACCTACCATAAATGTAGATGTTCGAAGATCCACATTGCTGCAGTCCAATTTACCCTCCCTCCTTCCCCTCTGTAATTTAGGTGGTTGTGTGGTGTTGGGTTGTGTATTCTGTGGATATTGTATATGTTGTACATATGTTTAGTGCTAGGGTGGTTGGCTGTTTTTTGTTGTCTTTTGGTTTTGACCTTTCTTTTAGGGCCTTCTGACATCTGGGGCAAGAAAAGACTGAGGATATGACGTCGGTCATGCGCATTTATACCCTGACGTCCTGATGTCAGACTTAAGCGCCTTGACCGACGTCAGCCTAATACTTTGATATTCGGGCCGACCGAGGACAGCGGATTACCCAAGTGTAAGGACTGCAGCAATGTGGATCTTCGAACATCTACATTTATGGTAGGTACAAAACTGTACTTTTTGTACCTACCATAAATGTAGATGTCCGAGAGGTATGCATCTGCAGTCAGGATTACCCACCCTCCTTCCCCTCTGTGGTACTCCTAGGGTATTTGCCCATCTTGTAGCTAGCTGGGGGAATCTATTATGGTGTATTTGTTTGTATATGTGTATATACATGCTTATTTCTATTTGCTCTCTATTCTTTGGAAACAATTGCATTTGTCCAAATTTAGCCTTCCTAGAGGGCACCTGGCATCTGGGGCAAGAAACACTGAGGAAAATGGCGTCGGCTGATGCCTTTATACCCGCTGAACTGCAGCTATGACGTCGGGTGAAGTGCGACATCAGCCGAGGCCAGAACAAGACTTTGGAATCCGGCCGACCGAGGGCTGCCTGAGGCCAGGACAACCCATTTGTTAGGACTGCAGATGCATACCTCTCGGACATCTACATTTATGGTAGGTACAAAACTGTACTTTTCTTCTCCTGATCAGGAATATTCTTTCCCTCCTTATGAGGATTCTGATGCTGAAGAATCCATTCCTTCTGCTTCCCCCCCTGAGGATTTCTCTTTTGGGGAAACTTTGCATGAAATGAGGGAACATTTCCATTGGGAAGGACAGGAGTTTTCGGAATCCAAGAAGAGACTGAGGGAATTTCTTCTTCTTCCCCAACATAGACCCCTGGCTATTCCTCCTGTTTTGGATATTGTGGATGATGCCTTTTCGGAGGCTAACTTAAACCCTGACTCTTTTCTTCCTGCTCCTGTTAAGCCTGATAGATATTACAGGGTTCCTGATTCCCATCAGTTTTTATACAAGAACCCTTCTGCTGACCCTGAAACCATTTCTCAGGGTCCCAAGGGAGTTAAGGCTGCTTCTGCCAAAAATCCCATTCCTACTGAAAAGGATTCTCGATCCTTAGAAAGATGGGGCAAAAAGGTGTACACTTCTGCTGCTTTGTCCATTAGGGCTTTAAACTGTCAGTTTCATATGTTTAAATACCAGCAATTTCTATTGTCTGTCTTAAAACAGAAGCTTACTTCCATTTCTGCCTGTGCAGATGATAAGGAATTACATGACTTATTGCACGCCACTGAACAAGTTGGGAAGCATGGTTTACACTGTGGATTTGATGCCTTGGAGGCTTCTTGTAGGGCTGTGGCCTCTGGCACAGTCATTAGAAGGCATGCATGGCTAAAGGAACAAAATTTACCTGAACAAATAAAGGCTAAATTATTGGATGCTCCTGTTCAGCATAATGTTTTGTTTGGATCTAAAGCTGAAGAGGTAATTAAAAAGATGGAGGTTAAGGCGAAATCCATGCAAACAGTTAAAGATTTCTTACAAGTACAGCCTCCTAGATTTAGCAGGAATTGGCCTTCTAAAAATTGGTCCTTTCCCGCTTCTGACAGGCCTCAGAGGGGTAGATATAGACGTTCCAGAGGGAGGCCTCAAACGCAAGCTGCTTATAGATCAAGACAGTGGACTGCTTCCACCCCTAGGGGAGGAGAGGACAGGTCACAATCTCAAAGGAAACAAACTCAATGACTCCCTCTGTTGGGCTACAAGAACTTCTTGCCTGGAAGCCCCTCTCGGAGGAAAACTCTCTCTTTTTTATCAAAATTGGACTCAAATAACCCAAGACAAATGGGTTTTGGATGTGGTTTTAAGAGGTTACAAATTCCATTTTCATACCTTGCCAAGGCCAAGCGGATGGCCAGACCTTCCAAAACATCAATGGACGGAGGCCTTAAACCAGGTGTAAGCTCTTTTGGCTATGAATGCCATAGAACTGGTTCCTCTTTCAGAGATGGGAAAAGGTTTTTATTCAAGGCTTTTTCTAGTCCCAAGGAAGCAAAACTCATGGAGACCCATTCTGGATCTGTCGGTCTTGAACACCTTTCTAGAGATTCCAAAATTCAAGATGCTTACTCTACAGCAGCTACTTCCAATGCTGTCCAAAAATGCATGGATGGTAACTTTGGATTTAAAGGAGGCATATTTACACATTCCCATCAGGCAGGATCGCAGAAAATACCCCGGGTTCAAAGCCGGATCGAGGCACTTTCAATTCTCTACGCTGCCCTTTGGATTATCTACTGCACCCAGGGTCTTCACCAAATGCCTGGCTCCAGTAGTAACTTACTGCAGACTCAAGGGAATTCAAATTTACCCTTATCTGGACGATTGTCTAATTCAGGCAGACAGCAAGGATGTCTTACTCCAGCATCTAGAATTTGTACAGAACCTCCTCAAGTTCCTGGGATTCTCTGTAAACATAAAAAAGTCAAATTTGACACCATCACAACAGATAACTTTTCTGGGTGCGCTTCTAAACACCACAACCCAGATGGCATTCCTGACATCCGAAAAACAGTTACAGCTGGCTTCAACTTTCAGAACTTTGGCAACTTTAACTCATCTATCTGCAAGGAAATTCCTGCAGGCTTTGGGTTACATGGCCTCCTGCATCCTTCTCGTACCATATGCAAGACTACACATGAGGAAAATACAGTGGTACCTAAAAAGTGTATGGTCTCAGCATTGCCACAGTTTAGACATACTGATCTCCGTCCTTCCTTGCCTTCAAAAGGAATTTCTTTGGTGGTCCAGGGCATGTGCTCTAAACAAAGGGAAGCCCTTCCGTCTGCCACCTGCCTTTCAGATTCTAACCACGGACGCCTCGGATTATGCTTGTGGAGCCCATTTTCTGGGCAATTGTTTGCAGAGCCTTTGGACAAAGGATCAGAAGCACCTACATATCAATTTAAAGGAAATGTTAGCCGTTCAGAAAGCTCTATTGGCCTTCAGGAATCTTTTACAACAAGGACAACTGTTAATACGGACAGACAACACCACAGTTATGTGGTACATAAACAAGCAAGGGGGATCTCATTCCTACCCCCTTTGCAGACTAGCCATGGATCTATGGAACACAGCTCTAGCTTGCAATCTGGATCTTCAGGCTCAGTTCCTACCAGGGAAACGAAATTTCCTGGCAGACAGTCTGAGCAGAAATCTTTCGGATCCACACGAGTGGATGCTGGACACCAAAATATTCAGGATGATAACAGCAGTCTGGGGATGTCCTCACATAGACCTCTTTGCATCCCATCTAAATCATCAACTACAGACTTTTTGCACCAGGACTTTCCGCAGAGAAGCTTGGAAAGTGGACGCTCTATCATTCAGTTGGAGGAATCTCTCGGGATATGCCTTTCCGCCTCTTCCTCTTCTTCCACGGGTTTTATTGAAGATAAAACAGGACAAGCCCAAGAGGATAATCTTGCTGGCTCCAAATTGGCCTTGGCAGTTTTGGTATCCAACTCTAAAAAACCTATGCCTAGAGCCCCCTTGGGTTTTACCTCTGTCTCCGAACCTTCTGTCCCAACTTCAGGGTCAGGTTCTACACTCTCATGTCAGAACTCTCAGCTTGGCAGCCTGGTTAATCCAGGGCCTTTGATTTCTTCTTTACTGCCCAAGCAGGTTATGGATGTCATTTTAGAAGCCAGACGTCCTAGTACTAGAAAATCTTATGCAGGAAAATGGAAAAGATTTTGTTCCTGGATGCAGGCTCAGGATTCTGATCCTCTTCTTCCTAACATTACTTTAATTTTACTTTACTTGACAGATCTCTTACATAAGGGTCTTTCTTTCTCTTCCATTAAGTTACATGCCTCTGCTTTTTCTGCTCATTATAATACAGACCCTCCCATCTTTTCCCACCAGCTCATGCGACAGTTTCTCAGAGGAGCTAAGAACTTAAGACCTCCTAGATCTCCTCCTATTCCTGCTTGGGATCTCAACTATGTTTTGGAAAAACTAACCTTGCCTCCTTTTGAGCCTGCTGCCTCTTCTGACATCAAGTTTTTATCATGGAAGACAGCCATCCTGTTAGCCCTAACCTCTGCCAGGAGAGTTTCAGAGTTACAAGCTCTTATGGCTGTGGAACCTTATATTATTTTTCATCAAGACAGGGTATCTTTGAGGACTAATCCTACCTTCATGCCTAAGGTGGTTTCCAAGGTGGCTTTAAATTAAACTATACACTTGCCAACCTTTTTACCCACTCCTCAAAATAAAGGGGAAAGGATCTTACATTCCTTGGATGTACACAGACAGCTACGTTTTTACCTGAACAGAACCAAGGACATCAGAAAATCAGATCAACTGTTTGTTTCTTATGCTTCAAGTTCCCAAGGTAAAGCTATCTCAAAACAGACCATTTCTAAATGGATTGCTCATGGAATCAGATTTTGTTATTCTCACCATGGAAAGCAAATCCCAGGGTGTATACGGACTCATTCCACCAGAGCTGCTGCCACTTCTGCGGCCTTCTTCAGGGGAGTTCCTACCAAAGACATTTTGGAAGCTGCAACTTGGAGTTCGGTGCATACAATCTACCTCTCTACCCTAAGTCTAGGGCAGGCTTTGCCTCTGCAGTCTTGCAGGGCCTTTTAGCCGCCCCTTCCTCTTTCTGACCACCTCCCTTTCTTTCAGCTTTGGGATTCTACCCTACAGTCATGACTGCAACAATGAAACACGATGAACATAGTACAGTTGTGTACACCTACCATAAATGTAGATGTTCGAGTGTCTTCACTGTTGCAGTCTGGAACTCTCCCTCCTGTCCCCTCTTGTTTTTACTTTTGTGTATTTCCTTTTTTCACCATTCTTCTGAGGTGTATTTGCAAAGGTTATGGGACCTTTTTTATTTTGGGACTCCTGACATCTGGGGCAAGAAAAACTGGAGAAGATGGCGTCGGCTGTCAGCTTTGTACTCCTGGCGCTCTGACGTCAGGGAGCATGGTTGAACAGCCGACGCCGGACCCAGACTTTGGGATTCTGGCCGACCGAGGGCTCCCTGCCGGCAGGGGAAAACCCTACAGTCATGACTGCAACAGTGAAGACACTCGAACATCTACATTTAAGGTAGGTGTACACAACTGTACTTTTTCTTGCTTTCATGCCTTCTTCGCAGAATACATTTCAAGATGTTCTTCATGTTTCACTGTTGCAGTCATCACATTTGGGTTATCTGCCTGCAGGTAGCCCTCAGCCGGCCTTAATACCAGAGATTTGGATTCCTGCGTCGGATGCTGTCTCTTCTTCCATGACGTCAGGTTGTCATGGGTATAAAACATGCAGCCGACGCCATTACATCAGTCTTTCTTGCCATGTGGTGCCCGATGCAGAAGCACTTCGCAAGTGCTGGTTGGCCAACTCCTAAAATTTTGGTTTCGGGTTTCAGAACCAAAGTCTTCAAAAAAGCTAAGTACCCCTTTGGGGATCCCTTTTCTTGCTCTTAACTGATGTCAGTAAAAGTTAACAATTGTATTACCTGTGGAAAGCAAATACCTCTCAAAGATTTTAATTCGTACTGCATTCCTTGCTTAGGCCCAGACCACGACGTCCCTCATTGTTGGTTTTGTACCTTGTTCAACCCCCGAACTATTCATCGTCTGTCTATATTTGCAGCATATTATTTGGTGCTCTGTATAACTATCCAGAAATGGCTTCGATAAGCCATCCGACTACAGATGTTATGAAAAAACATCAGGATAAAGACTGAGACAGACCGCATAGGTCCAAAACTGCCGATGACGCTTCCATTAAGCTAGTTGCCAGTCTGCCCGTACTCAGTGAGGTGTTTTTGCAGCCCCTGATGCCCACTACTTCAGATTAGCAGGCCTCTACTGAGACCTATTCGGAGTCCAGTATGCCGCAAGATGCTTTTTCGACTATGGAATATGCGGATGTCTCTACCTTGGATGGGTCCGGAGCCGCTGTGCAGGCGCCAGCTTCTGAGGGTGTATTCAGGCCTACAGACTTGCATTTTAAACCAATGCCATCTTCTTCATCCAGGCCTAAAACTCCACTCACTCCTAGAAAACAGACGTCCAAACCGCATGCTCAGGCCCAAATGCCTAAAAAACAAATGCTTAGAATGGCTGAAGACCTTATTACCTTAATTAGGGGAAGCCAGCCTTCCTCCTCTAAGAGACCTAGAACTGATTTTCCTTCTGATCAGTAATCTGATATTTCTGTTTCTTACGATTACCAATATTTGCCCATATCTACCGATGAGGATTCTGATGCAGAGGATTCCATTTCCTCTGCTTCCCCTCCAGAGAATTTTTCTTTTGGTGAAACCTTGTACACTCTTGGGGAGCATTTCCACTTGGAAAGCCAGGATTACTCTGACTTCAAAAAGAGGCTTATGGAATTCTTACTCCTTCCTCAACACAGGCCTTTAGCTATCTCGCCTGCTCTCGACATTGTGGATGATGCTTTCTTGGAATCTAGCCTTTCCCAAGACACTTTACCTCCAGCTCCTAGAAAACCTGACAGATATTAGAGTACCTGACTCTCACAAGTTCCTCTTCAAGAATCCTACTGTGGATCCAGAGAACATTTCCCAAGGACCAAAGGGCATTAAGGCTACTGCTGCCAAAAATCCTACCCCTTCTGATAGAGATTCTAGAGCCTTGGACAGATGGGGTAAGAAGGTATATACTTCTGCTACTTTGTCCAGTAGGGCTTTAAATTGCCAGTTTCAGATGTTAAAGTACCAGCAGCATTTTGTGGGACTACTTAAACAGAAAATTATATTGATTCCTGGCTGTGGTGAACACAAAGAATTACAGTATTTAATGCATTCTGCAGAACAAGTTGGTAAACATACTTTGCAATGTGGTTTTGACTCTTTAGAAGCATCTTGCAGGGCTGCTGTCACTGGGTCTGTACTTAGAAGGCATACTTGGCTTAAGGAGCAAAACTTGCCAGATCATGTTAAAGCTAAATTACTGGATACTCCCTTAAACCAAGACCGCCTGTTTGGCAACAAAGCAGAAGAAAAGCTAAATCTATGCAAACTGTTAAAGATTTCCTGCAAGTACAGCCTCCTAGATTTAATAGGCATTGGCCTTCAAAGAATTGGTCCTTTCCAGCCTCTTCCAGGCCTTCTCAGTCCAAACTCAGGAACAGCAGACCACCTAGGTTACAGTCTCAGGCTACGCACAGACCTAAGCAGTGGGGTGCTCCCACTTCCAAAGCGGGTAGTAGTAGGACACCCGCTACGGGAAAATGGCACAATGGCTTAACCTTAACCCTTCCAAGCCCTGCTCAGCTGCCTGCTCCCTTAGGAGGAAAGCTCGCCCTGCATGCAAAAAACTGGGAACTCATTACCCAGGACAAATGGGTTTTGAATATAGTTTCCCAAGGATACAGATTTCACTTCCACACCCTACCAACCACAAACGGTTGGCCAGACCTACCCCCAAATCAGTGGGCAGAGGCTCAACAGCAGGTTCTCTGTCTTCTAAGTATCATGGCTATTCATCCTGTTCCAGCAGAAGAAAGGGGACAAGGCTTTTATTCAAGACCTTTCCTGGTACCCAGAAAAGACAGCTCCTGGTGTCCTCTCCTGGACCTCTCTATTCTAAACACTATTTGGTAATCCCAAAATTCAAGATGCTAACACTTCAACAGCTGCTTCCTATGATAGGCAAAGATGCCTGGTTGGCAACCTTAGACATAAAGGAAGCTTACCTGCACATTCCAATAAGGAAATCTTGCAGGAAATACCTACGCTTCAGGGCAGGCTCCATGCACTTTCAGTTCTCTGCACTTCCCTTTGGCTTATCTACTGCACCCAGGGTATTCACAAAGTGTCTAGCTCCAGCCATTGCGTTTTGCAGGCAGAGAAATATTCAAATATACCTATACTTGGACGATTGTCTGATTCAGGCAGAAAGCCAGGAATTGCTATTAAAACATGTGGCATTCGTAAAGAAACTTCTAAACTCACTGGAGTATACCATAAACGAAAAGAAATCTCACCTAGTACCCTGCCAACAAATTGTATTCCTGGGAGCAAGCTTGAATACAACTTCCCAGATGGCTTTCCTCACTCCAGAGAAACAAGTTAATTTGACAACCTACTTCAAACTACTGGCCACAAAGACCCAGCTATCTGCCAGGAGGATTCTGCAAGCCCTGGGGTTCATGGCCTCTTGCATTCTACTAATTCCATATGCAAGACTGCATATGAGGAAACTGCAATGGTATCTAAAAAGCCTATGGTGTCAACATTCTCAGGACCTGGAATCAGTGATTCCTATCATTCACTTGTACAAAGACAGAGTTCCTTTGGTAGGCAGAGGCCTGCTACCACAACAAGGGGGCTCCCTTTCACTCTACCCCCTGCTGCCCAAACCCTAACAACAGACTTATCAGACTATGCATGGGGGGCTCACTTGGAAGGGCAGTGCATTCAGGGCAAATGGAACCGGAAACAGATGCACCTACATATCAACCAAAAAGAAATGTTAGCTGTACAGAATTCCCTGATAGCCTTCAGGGACCACATTCTTCCAGGACAATTATTGGTAAAGGCAGACAACACAGTTATGTGGTACATAAACAAGCAGGGGGGAACCCACTCGTACCTCTCTGCAGACTAGCCATGGCTCTGTGGAACACAGCCTTGAGCTACCAAGTGCACCTACAAGCTCAATTCCTGCAGAGCAAGCTAAATTTGCTGGCAGACGACCTAAGCAGAAATCCCGTGGACCCACACGAATGGAAACTGGAACCAAAAATATTCAACCTCTTGAGGAACAAATGGGGGACCCCAGAGACTGACCTGTTTGCCTCCCCTCAGAAATACCAATTGGACAAATTCTGCACAAGGACTTCCCACAGTCAAGCTTGGAAAGTGGATGCCCTGTCCTTTACCTGGGAAAGCCTCTCAGTTTATGCCTTTCTCCCTCTGCCTCTCCTCTCAAAGGTTCTGATAAAGATCAAACAGGACAAACTAAGGGCAATATTGATTGCACCAGACTGGCCATGCCAGCACTGGTACCCACTCTTACGCAGTATGACACTGCTGGAACCATGCCACCTGCCTCAGACCCCTTACCTGCTGTCCCAGCAGGCAGGCCAGATTCTGCACCCTCAGCTTCAAACCCTGAACCTTGCAGCCTGGCTAATTCCTTGAGCTCTCCAATAGCATCCCTCAGTAAGCAGGTGCTAGATGTCATTCTGGAGGCAAGGAGGCCTAGTATTAGAAAATCCTATGCTGAAAAGTGGAAAAGATAGTGTTCTTGGAGCCAGACTCATCTATTAAAATTCATGCCTCTGCCATTTCAGCACATTATAATACTAAACCACACCTCTTTTCTCACTCCTTGCTAAAGCAATTCCTCATAGGGGCCAAAAACTTGACCCCCCCCCCAGGAGAGCCCCTACTCCTGCCTAGGACCTTAACTTTGTATTGGAAAAGCTCATTATCCCTCCTTTTGAGCCAGCTGCAACTGTAGAGTTGAAATTCCTTTCTTGAAAAACAGCCTTCCTTCTAGCCAACACTTCAGCTAGAAGAGTGTCATGGCAGTGGAGCCTTTCATTATCTTCCATGCAGACAGGGTTTCCCTCAGGACCAATCCTTCCTTTATGCCCAAGATGGTGTCTAATGTGGCCCTTAATCAGTCCATTCATTTGCCTACCTTTTTCCCAAATCCACAAAACAAAGGCGAATGAATACTGCACTCTTTGGACATGCACCGACAACTTAGATTCTATTTGGACAGGACTAAGCCTCTCAGAAAATCTGAACAGCTGCTAGTTGGCTTTGCTGCAAGGGCAGAGGGGAAGAAAATCTGAACAGCTGCTAGTTGGCTTTGCTGCAAGTCAGAGGGGAAGGCCATTTCAAAGCAAACCATTTCTAAGTGGATAGCCCATTGCGTTCATTTCTGCTATAAGCACCATGGAAAACCTACCCCACCGGGGATAAGATCACATTCCACCAGGGCTGCATCTCCTAGAAGCTGCTACCTGGAGCTCTGTACATACCTTCACCAAGCATTGCCACATGCCTATTTTTTCTAAATCCAGAGCTGGTTTTGCCACTGCGGTCTTGAAGGGCTTAATAGCTGGCACAAATGCTCTCTAACTTCCTCCTCCCTTCCTTAGCTTTGGGAATCAACCCAAATGTGATGACTGCAACAGTGAAACATGAAGAACATAGTACAGTTATGTACACTTACCATAAATGTAGATGTCTGAGTGTATTCACTGATGCAGTCCTGGTTACCCTCTCTCCAGCCCCCTGACTTCTCTTGGCTCTACCTTTCCTTCTTGTTTGGTGTATTTACGCTTTCTGGTGTATTTGCTTTTTGTTGGAGGGGTACCATAACATATAATTGCCTCCCATTGTAGGGGCACTTGACATCTGGGGAAGAAAAACTGATGTAATGGTGTCGGCTGCATGTTTTATACCCCTGACAACCTAACGTCATGGAAGAAGAGACAGCATCCGATGCATGAATCCAAGACTCTGGTATTCAGGCTGGCTGAGTACTACCTGCAGGCAGATTACCAAAATGTGATGACTGCAGCAGTGAATACACTCTAACATCTACATTTATGGTAAGTGTATTACAACTGTACTTTCTCTTTATATGAGTCATACTAGACATAAGGACATGGTGTTGTTTTCTCATGTCATTAAGATAGAATGGCAGGACTGAAGCACCATCATATAACACAGCTTCTGTAACAGAGCTACTCCTGTGTTTCCCTGACTGAGCCTCATTTATGTTTCTTTCAGAGCTTGTTCTGTGCAATAAATAGCTGTTAGTTACTTCCAGTAAATGGAAGTAGGTAAATAGCAGGCTTTTGTAAAGGGTTTCTTTTGTAGTTCTAAAAGAATTGGCAGACTTTCCCCCACAATCCTATGCTGAGGTGTGAACACTCTCATTGGAATAAATGATCCTTGGCTGTACATTTACAGATGGCTAGTTGTGGGACTCCAGATTGTCTCTCTGCATCTTCTCTTTCATGAATGATGCAGAATTAAAAATGTGCTTTACTAGTTCCTTAATTATTTCTGTCATGTTCACTCCCTCTTTTTCTGTTTCATATTTATTATATGTTAGTAACCAGGAAAATGAACTGGTCCCAGGGCACTTTTCAGCCACGACTCTGGCTACATTGACAAAGATAAGTAATAAATGCACTTAGCAATACAAAGAAAAAAAATGCAGACATAAAGACATTGGCTATGTGTTGCACATGCAATGTTTGTCAGTGTGTGACAGTGAGTAAGTAAAACATTAAGCAGTATTTACCTGAATGTCTACATTAAAAATGCTTAATTCTACTATGCTTATTATAAGTAAATTGTATGCACCCATATTGCACATGTATATTTGTGTATACGTGTGTACATGTGTGTGTGCATATATGTGTGTGTGTGTGTGTATACAAATGTATGTAGAATGTAGAATATTATATGTCGGATGCAGTACTGTGTTTAAATGCACATCTCACTGTGTGTGTGTTTGCATTTAAACACAGTTAAGTACTTCTGATTTCCTTTTCTTAATGTTTTTAATGCAGGAGCACATAGTAAACATACATTGAAGTAACTTCAGCTGCATATTATGGGGAGGCCACAGTGATGAGCGGTTAGCATTGTCACCTCACAGCAAGAGCCTCTCCAGTTCAATTCTTGGCTGGGGTGCCTTCTGTGTGGAATCTGCATATCCTCCCTGTGTTTGTGTGGGTTTCCTCTGGGTGCTCCGTTTTCCTCCCACATTCCAAAGACAATGCAGTAGGTGGATTGAACACTCTAAATTGGCCGTAGGAGCGAGTGTGTGTGAGTAAGTGGTACAGATGAGCTACCACAGCAATCCTAGCCACCCGAAGGTGTCAACCTTGGCTCGAGGTGATTGTCACTTTTGAAGTGACACCCCAACCTCATTAGCAAAATGGGTTGAGGATGGATGGAGTGTTTGCCATCACATTTTCTTTGTGGACTGCAAAATGCTCATTGAGTCTAACAATGTAAGGACTGACTCAGTCAGTAGGAATCTCTTACAATGGCTCTGCATGTACCAGATATTCATCCCCCTCTGGGAGGATGTCACAAGAAAGCATAAAAGATCTTTTTATGAACAGTGTCACTGCACCTAGTTGATAGGGCTGCCACTTGTCTCTCTCTCTCTGCAGTTCTGGCCAGTGTGTGTGTGTGTGTGTGTGTGGGGGCTTGAAAATGGTAAACGTGTTGATACTTTACAAGAAAAAATACTTTCTTTTCTCCAGATGTCACAGAAACCTTTGATACTACATTTGTTATCTTAACATGTAAACTGTTGTAAATAATCAACATTTAAATCTTAGTATTTCAGTACTGTATTGCTGCTTACGTAAATTTGGCAGAAGAGGTGACATCTGCCTTTAAACCCCTGACTGATGTAATTGTTTTGTTTTGCTATGAAAGGGGAGTGTTAAGTTCTCCTAATAACTGCAGTAAAAACAGTGGAAGTCAGTCTCACAGCTTTCTGTTTTTTTTTTTCTCCTATGTCAGCTGCTATGTTCTTGACAATAGCAGTATTAATTGCCCATCTGAGATTGACAGCATTACCTGACAGGGTAAACTGCAGAATTATCTATCTGATATGTCATGCAGATGAAGATGAATTCCACTGCAAAGTATGTGAGAAGTTAAACTTAAAAAAACGTTGATTCTGTTGCAAGGAAATTAATGTTTTAAAGAGTGCAAGCATGTTTATGGTACCTACACAATACTAGAACCATATTGTAGAGAGAAAAGAAACTCAAGGATTGGGTTAAACTATGGTAGAGGGCAGACTTTTCTTTTAAACTATTTTTCATTCTATTGCGATTACCATGGAAAGACATTGTAAAGGAAGGTCAGGGCCCACTCTGACAGCAGTCTTCATTAGAAATGTATTTGCCCAGACCATCTGATACGCAAATACCTTGACTTCCAGTTGCACCTTTTCCAGGCAGTACAGTCTTAACCTTTTATGGAAGAGCAGGGTGGACTACAGTCTCAACCTTTTTATGTAAGAACAGGGTGGGGTTTGCCATTGCAGTTCTGCAAGGAATTGTAGCTCTTTCTCTGAGTCAGGAGACAGCATGTACTCCTACTGTTCTTCATGAATGATTTTGCAGTAGTGATCCCTATGCTGAAGGTAATACAATTGTGTAATAACTAACTATAGTGTTTGATGTTTAAATATTCGGATCATTGTTGGAGTATGGACTCCTTTCCACCTATTCCCTATATGCCTACTCTTAAGAGATTTCTTCAAGAAAAATAAATCCTTTGTGTTCCTAACTGTTTATTAGTGGTCTGATATAGAAACAATGTTGTCATAGCCCTATTAGAGCCAGGGAGCTCTAGTAGCACAAGGGTGATAAAATGTGATTCAGAAGCATGAAGGAGCTAGACTGAGAAAATGCTCTTTAAATCGAATGGTGCACATTTATAATTCAGTGATCTAGTTTCCCCAACCCATGCAGCATTGTTGCACAGGTACCTAAACACACACACATACACCAACACCCCCTTCCTGCCACATTGAACCAGTCACAGGCATGCCCCTACATAAGTACACATACAAAACACACACCCACTTATATGAATTCGCAGATTCATGTGTGCTGTCACTCATGTGCGCACACTCGCACCCTGCACAGCACTTACATGCTATAGCACTGAAAGTCCTTCTCCTGCCATTGACATTAATGGGTGTCCACTTTTATTACTTTGCTGCTCAAGTAGCATGGTTCAGCTTTTCATTGAATTGCTGAACTGCACTATTTCAGTTGTGGCAAAACATCTGGGAATGCACACATGGTTAATTTGCATTAGCTATACCCCAAACTATGGTATTTGCATGCTTCTTTCTCCAGTGAAGTTACAGTCGCATTACAAACTGAAGCCGCCTTATTGCAGCTGTGGTACAGCAGTCTTTGAATCACTTCTTCATAATGTACTGATCATCCCTGATGAAAACAGGATTGCACAGTGCATTTTGTGTCCCAGAATATGAGTCTGCAAGCTGGGAGAATTAGATGCATCAGGAAGTCACAGCTGATCTCTTATAGTGAGCTATCTCACAGGCATGCTTGATGGGGGCGTCTTATTTTTCTGAAGACCTAAAACAACTGAAAATGACATACTGCTTTCCTCTTTCATTCCAGTGTCTGTCTGACATGTCTGGTGTAGAGAGGGGACTAGCCCACACAAGGAACATCTACATCTCTGTTGTTTTTAAGCTAAATGGGCAGATATCTGCCTGTAAGAAATTTCCATTCTTCATGAATGATATTGCAGCAGCAATCGGCATAATCAAATATTTTGTGTTGTGGTTGGTTATTATACAGCTGTACTGTTTTTAGGGAGAGGTCACTGTAGTAGTAAATGTACCTTCCTTCTGCTCTTCCTTTGGCAGTTATACAAATTCTAGGAAATGTTTATTCTGTTTAGCTCCCTGAGGAGATTGTTATTTTATGTATTTGCATTATTTATTCTATGTTTATTTAAATGCAATTTGCTTATCACAAGCACATTTTTCCAGATAAGGTGTGCTTAGATGATGTAGGGGTAGGCCAGTGCTTGTTACATGGGAACTTTCACCACCTCATTATCAGTGCTGCCTTAACTCAAGGCTACTGTTTGCTTGTGCAGTTAGATAAAACTACTGTGGCAAAAGTGCACCCATAGCCTAACTGGTGAGTAATCCTAAATGTTTTGACATACTTTGAGATAGCTCCCTCAAAGATGTACTGTTAAAAGTTTTTTTAAAAAAATATGGTTGTGTGAATATATTCACCATAATAGAAGTTATTTGAGGGACGTCACCCAATGGATGTAATGCTCCTCTTTTGACGTTAACAGTGAAGGGGGGTACCTTCCAATTGCAGCTGCCTTATATTTCTGGAGGATTTTGCTTTCTTTATAAGGTCATGCTTCATTTTGTCTATTCTTAGTCCTGCAACTGGACATTACCTTTTCTGTTCATGAGTTTGCACTGTTTCTTAGTAATGGTAGGTACAAAAGAAAAAAAAAACCTGATGAGCACTGCTAATAATTTGTTAAATTTGGTGCAGGCACCTTCTTTTGTGACAGTATTAGTGATGTATGATCGCCAAGAACCTTTAGAGGGCTTACTTTTTTTTTCTTTTCCTCAAAAATTAACCTGAGTGATACCATTCTATGTGGAATATTAGGAATAATATTCTTGTTTTTTTATTTGTTTCAGTTTAAGGACAGTGAAGAATTATTTATGCAGCTATTCAAGTAAGATTATATCAAAAGATCATCTAAAATAAAAACTGTGATAAATCATTTTTGTTCCTTGTTATGTTATGCTCGTACTTTAATCAGGCAAATGGCATTTGGTAAATATTTTGTCTTCTGTTGTTCCTCAATCTATAGGCTGTATTGTCCTTTTTGGTTTACCTTACCTGCATCGAGTCATGTTCTGTCACTATTTGGGGAAGTTCTTTTTTTTTTCTTATAAGATGACAGCTTCAAGTAAAGGCAGTTGCTTAGCATTGGATGCCTAATCTACAAGAAATCAGATGTAACCCTGTCAAAAATATTCAATGTTTTAATGGAAAAATAGGTACTCCTTGTCATGTAACTTTAGTGTTGCATGCCTGCATTCCAGTCTAGTTTCACTTTCTAGTATCCAGCAGATAAACAAGGTAGAACAGAATTCCTTCTCCCAGTGAGATAGGAGCAGTATTTTATCTTGATGGTCGAGCCCCATAGTGGTGGAGTCTGTTCCTAGAGCTATAGCTTTTTATTTAAGAGATATCTGCAGATGCTTCATACCCTCTCCATTGAATCGTGATTGTTTTCTTTTTGCTGTGTTTTGTGCTTTACTTCTGCTACATCATGTGATTCAAAATCTGTTTTTTTTGTTTTTTTTCTTCTTCTTCTTCTAGTTATGGCCATGCTCTACTGCCAGGTGAAGGTGCAGCAATGGCAGAGTATGTTAAGGCTGGAAAACGTATCCCTCGAAGAGGTGAAATTGGCTTAACCAGTGAAGAGATTGCAGCATTTGAATCAGCTGGTTATGTAATGAGTGGTAGCAGGTAAGTCTTAATTCGCATACTGTTTGTACTAAAAAAATAGTTTGAGTTGCACTAGGGTGCACATTAGTTTGATTGTTGGTCTAATATTTCAGTGTAATATTAACTAAGTTACTTAACTGTAGTTTGTTCATTGAAAGCACAGATTTAATACAATAGCTGTCAGATTGCTTAGGAAATGTTATTCTCCCTTAGTCTGATATTTTGCTTTGTGCTAATAGAGCTTCATCCAGACTGAGTTTGCTTTGGCATACTTTCTGAAGAAAGTGGATGTGATGTAAATTAACCAATTTCTGTACCTTTTCGAGTGCTGATACATAACTTACTATGCTGTATAATGCTTCACATCACCCAGATTATATAGTGCCTTAGAACATTGTACATCCTGGCATGCAGTAGGATTGGCATAAAACTGTCTTAGGCTCAAGTATATGTACTTAAATGTGTGTGGTGCATGCTTCAGCAAGTCGTTTTGTATGTTGCTGGGCATTTGCATTTAAAGCAGCTGAACTTTGAACGATAGCAATGGACCCAAAGCAGTCTATACCAGCTCACAAACGTCAGAAGAACACAAAAAGCTTTATGACTGCCAGTATGGCTCCATTTTATGAAGTGCTGAGTACCATTCTCATGGAGTTAAGTGTAGCAGTGAGTGGGGAGAAGTTTACAGCAGATATCCCCCTTATGTCAGACAACTCATTAGTCCCCCTTCTTAGATCGTAGGCTCATTCTTTCCTCTATTACACTGGCTTCCTAAAGACCACCCACTAGGAAAAAAAGCTGACTGGAGGGCTTGTCATCCAGGTAATCATTTTCTTGCACCATGTTTTGTCTTCAGCTTCCACCAGTCTAGGGGGTAGCCACTGTTCATTCTACCTGAGGATCTTTTTTCATATCTCTCTGGCTGAGGCCACTTCTATTCAAAGGTTGACCCTAATTGTCTGAAGGCCAGAAAACTAGATAGCGAACTCCTGACCTCCCTAGCCAAGTCATGATGCTGACTTATGAGTGTTTCTGTAAACAATCTGAAATGTGGCACTGTACTAACACACATCTTTGTGGGTACAGATGTACCCTTTTCTTCCTGCTGCAAGCTAGAATGATGTCTTTGGTAGGTGATAGTCATGTAGTGGACTAGGCTACTTTCTTTCACCCCAGGGTGTGTAAGCCAGCACAAATGAAAAAAAAAAAAAAAAAACTTGATTTTAGTTTTTTTCCAAGAATTTACTGGCTTGGTTATACACCATTTTGCCTTCCCTCTTGAAGCTGCTGTTGGCTGTCAGAAAGACAAAAAGAAATCCAATGTCTTTCAAGGATGCATCTACAGTCATAACATATGGGTTGTCCTGCCTCAGGCAGCCCTTCGGTCGGCCGGATTCCAAAGTCTGGGTCTGGCCTCGGCTGATGTCGCACTTTCCCCGACGTCAGAGCTTCTGGGGTATAAAGGCATCAGCCGACGCCATTTTCCTCAGTCTTTCTTGCCGCACGGTGCCCGAAGCAGAAGCTGTTCGCAAGTGCCGGTCGGTCAGATCCAGAGATTTCAGCTACCGAAGACTTCTAAAAAAGCTAAGTACCCCGTTGGGGACTCTTTCTTGCCTCAGCCGATGTCAGACAAAGTAAATAATTGTTTAACTTGTGGGAAACAAATACCTCATAAGGATTTCCACTCTTACTGCCTCCCCTGCCTAGGCCCAGACCACGATGTCTCGGCCTGTTCAGCCTGTGCTTCCTTCAACCGACGCACTCTTAGACGTCGGGCGGAGTTTGCAGAGGAATTTTTTGGGGCTAGTTTTTCGTATAAGATGCCGTCGGAGACTCCGACTTCTCATTTAGTTAAAAAACGGAAGGACAAGGACCGACACACGCGGACCGCGGTTTCGGCTGAAACCACGGCCAGCCCTACCGCAAGTGTCTCGGTTTCGGCTGAAACCGAGTCCTTGGTACTTCCAACTACCGAAACCACTCAACCGACTACCTCGGTCCCGGAGGCCCCGGCCGAGTCGGTTATTGAGTTGCCAATAGAAACTGGTGTCCTGGAACCTTCCGACACCATTCCTTTAGACAAATCTACACCAGCACGTGGTGCAGCCAGGCCTCCTGCATCCATGTCCATTAAGGCATTCTCCAGGGCTAAAGCTGCTGAACTTTCTAAAGCTTTGCCTCCCAAGGTTATCCCTCAGGGACCCTCTACTGGTTCACAGATTCTAAGCTTAGCAGAGGATCTTATCTCCTTAATTAGGGGCTCTCAATCTCATCCGGACAGGGGCTCTCAACCTCCTCCAGACAAAAGGCCCAGGGTTGAGACCTCTGATCCCCACTCCTCAGATGAGGCCTCTGATGGCTCTACTCTCTTGGATCACCAGGAGGAGGCTTATTCGGCCTACGAGGATTCTGATGCAGAGGAATCTTTTCCCTCGGCCTCCCCTCCTGAAGAGTTTTCCTTTGGGGAGACACTCCACACCATGAGAGAGCATTTCCAATGGCAGGGCCAGGAATTCTCTGATTCCAGGAAAAGATTAAGGACCTTTTTACATTTGCCTCAGCATAGGCCTTTAGCTATTCCTCCTGTTTTGAATGTCATTGATGATGTGTACTCTGACTCTAGCACAACCACTGATTCTCTTCCTCCGGCTCCTGCCAAACCCGATAGGTACTACAGGGTCCCGGACTCACATCTCTACCTTTACAAGGCCCACTCTGCTGATCCAGAAACTATTTCCCAGGGCCCTAAAGGGGTTGCAGCTGCCACTGCTAAAAATCCTCTCCCCTCTGAAAGGGAGTCCAGAGCTTTAGAGAGATGGGGCAAAAAAGTGTATACTTCTGCTACTCTTTCTATGAGGGCTTTCAATTGTCAATTTCATATGATACAGTACCAAGAGTATTTGTTAGATGAATTGCATAAAAAACTGTCTTCACCTGACTCCCTAGACCGCAAGTCACTTCAGGATCTGGTACATAACTCTCAACAGGTTAGCAACCATTTCTTGCACTGTGGTTATGATGCATTGGAAGCTTCATGTAGGTCAGCTATGACTGGCGCAGTCATACGTAGGCATGCTTGGCTGAAGGAACAATCTCTGCCAGACCATGTTAAAGCAAAGCTGCTGGATGCTCCACTGGAAAAGCAAAAGTTATTTGGCTCCACGGCTCAGGAGGTCCTAAAGAAATTTGAAGAAAAAGCAAAATCAGTACAGACAGGCAAAGATTTTCTCCAAGTACAACCACCAAGATTCAGCAGGAATTGGCCTTCCAAGAATTGGTCCTTTCCAGACACAGAGAGGTTTCAGAGAGGAAAGAACAGGCGTGCCAGAGGTAGAGGGCAAACTAGAGGCTCCTACAGAGGACGTCAATGGCAGCCTCCCAACCAGAGAGGTAATGCAGGACCTTCAACTGCTGCACAAGGACAGGCTCAATGACTTTACTTTGACACCGCCAACCAGGGCTCAATTGAAAGCACCTTTGGGCGGAAAGCTTTCTTTATTTTCAGAAAACTAGCACAGTATTACAAGGGACAAATGGACACTACAAATAATAGACAAAGGATACAGGTTCCATTTCCATACGTTACCAAAAAGAAAGGGCATGCCAGACCTGCCACCGAATCAAAGGGCAGAGGCTTTGAAACAAATTTCCAGCTTAATGCAAATGAAAGCAATAGAAAAAGTTCCTCTCTCAGAACAAGGCCAAGGATTTTATTCCAGACTATTCCTTGTTCCAAGAAAAGAAAAACAATGGAGGCCTATTCTCGACTTGTCCACACTGAACACTTATCTCATTGTACCAAAGTTCAAAATGCTGACTCTACAGCAGCTCCTTCCCATGCTGGGCAAGGGGTCTTGGCTGGTAACTCTAGACCTCAAGGAGGCATACCTGCATGTCCCTATCAGACAAAGTTGCAGAAGACACCTCAGATTTCTTGCAGGGTCAGAGCATTATCAATTCTCAGCATTGCCCTTTGGCTTATCTACTGCACCCAGAGTATTCACGAAATGTTTGGCATCAGTAATTGCACACTGCAGACTTCAGGGGATGCAAATATACCCATATCTGGACGACTGCCTTATACAAGCGGACAGCCAACAAACTTTGGTAAAACACTTGAGTTATGCCATTCACCTACTTCAGGCCTTGGGATATACAGTCAACTTTCACAAATCAAGACTTGTTCCATCCCAAAGAATAACCTTTCTGGGTGCAGATCTAGATACAACCACCCAAATGGCCTTCCTCACAGAAGAAAAACAAAGTCAACTACCAGATTACTTCAAAAATCTGACAAGACAAACCCAGCTGACTGCAAGGAAAATCCTGCAAGCCCTGGGTTACATGGCTTCTTGCATACTTCTGATTCCACAAGCAAGACTACATATGAGGAAACTACAATGGTACCTAAGGAGTTTATGGACTCAGCACAGTCACAGCTTGGAAACTTTGATACCACTCATTCCATGCCTTCAAAAGGAATTCCTGTGGTGGGCTCAAGCAAGCCAGTCAAACAGGGGTCTGCCTTTCAGCAAACCAATAGCCAGCCAAACCATTACAATGGACGCTTCAGACCACGGATGGGGAGCGCACATGGAGGGAAGATGCATTCAAGGTCTATAGTCACAAAAAAAGCTACGCATGCACATAAACCAAAAGGAAATGCTGGCAGTAATACATGCAGTCGAAGCCTTCAAACCTTTTCTGCATCATGGCCATCTGTTAATAAGGACAGACAACACCACGGTTATGTGGTACATAAACAAGCAAGGAGGCACCCATTCCTATCCTCTTTGCAGGCTGGCAATGAATCTATGGGAACTTTCCTTGAAACTCAATATACAGCTACAATCCCAGTTTGTGCCTAGGAAAGACAATATACTGGCGGACAGCTTAAGTAGAAATATCATGGATGCACACGAATGGATGCTGCACCCAGACATCTTTCTACAGATAACACAATCATGGGGGAGACCGGACTTAGATCCTTTTGCTTCCCCCCACAATCATCAACTGAAGAAATTCTGCTCAAGGACATACCACCCACTAGTATGGAAAGTGGACGCCCTCTCTTTCAGCTGGAGAACTCTAACAGTGTACGCATTTCCACCTCTCCCATTAATGACCAAGGTTTTGCTGAAGATCAGGACAGAGCAGCCAAAGGTGATTCTGATAGCTCCGGACTGGCCCAGACAGCACTGGTACCCACTATTAAGGAGCATGTCACGTACGAAACCATGGCCTCTTCCTCTATGGCCACTTCTACTGACACAGCACAATTACAAAACTCTGCATCCCAACCTGAAAACTTTGCAGCTAACAGCCTGGAAAATACCTTGACTCCTCCTCAGGACAAGCTATCCCAGAGAGTGAAAGATATTATTATGGAAGCTCGCCGGCCTTCCACGAGGAAGGCATATTCAGCAAAATGGAAAAGATTTCACATTTGGAACACCACAAAGGGCCTAAATGCGACAGTGATGGGCATGGCACATATCCTTGAATACTTGGCAGAAATGTTCCACAATGGTCTGTCTTACTCTTCCATTAAGATACATGCTTCAGCAATTTCAGCAGAGTACAACACTGATCCGCCTGTCTTCTCTCATCCTCTCCTAAGACAGTTTCTAAGAGGAATCAAAAACATCAATCCTCCAAGGAAACCACCTCTACCTACTTGGGACCTTAACTTCGTGTTGGAAAAACTAACACTGCCTCCCTTTGAACCAGCAGCATCAGCAGAACTGCAGTTCCTGTCTTGGAAGACTGCTTTCCTTCTGGCCATAACCTCAGCAAGAAGAGTATCTGAGTTACAGGCTCTTATGGCAGTACAGCCTTTTCTTATTTTTCATCAGGACAGAGTTTTCACTAAGAACCAATCCTACATTTATGCCAAAGGTGGTCTCCAGGGTTTCATTAAATCAAGCTATACATTTACCTGCCTTCTTTCCAAATCCACAAAACAAAGGGGAGAAACTTCTGCACACTGTGGACATACACAGACAACTGCGCTACTACTTGGACAGAACTAAAGGTTACAGAAAAACTGACCAGCTGTTGGTGGCATATGCTGCTGGTACACAAGGAAAAGCAATTTCCAAACAGACAATTTCAAAATGGATAGGGAATTGCATTCGTTTTTGTTACTCCTTTCATGGAAAAACTGTTCCAGCTAACATTAGACCTCATTCCACCAGAGCCACAGCCACCTCCACAGCCTTCTTAAGAGGGATGGCTACCAAGGACATTTTAGAAGCTGCTACATGGAGCTCCGTGCATACATTTGCCAAGCATTACAGTTTACCTTTATATTCCACATCCAGAGCAGGCTTTGCTACGGCAGTCCTGCAGGGCATTTTAGCTACACCATCCTTTACATAGTTCCTCCATCCCCAGATTGGCTATGGTATTCTACCCATATGTTATGACTGCAGATGCATCCTTGAAGGACATAGTACAGTTTTGTACCTACCATAAATGTAGATGTCCGATAGGTATGCATCTGCAGTCAGGTTTACCCTCCCTCCTTCCCCTCTGTGGTATTACTTGGGTGCTTACCCCTCTAATAGCTAGCTGGGGGAATCTATTATGGTGTATTTGTTTTTTATATTATTGTGCATGTTTGGATTTTTAAATGCATCTCTCCAAATTTAGCCTTCCTTAGAGGGCACCTGGCATCTGGGGCAAGAAAAACTGAGGAAGATGGCGTCGGCGGATGCTTTTATACCCCAGGCGCTCTGACGTCGGGGAAAATGCGACATCAGCCGACGCCGGACCCAGACTTTGGAATCCGGCCGACCGAAGTGCTGCCTGAGGCAGGACAACCCATATGTTATGACTGCAGATTCATACCTATCGGACATCTACATTTATGGTAGGTACAAAACTGTACTTTTGACTAAAAACTCTTATCCAAATATTTTTTTCGCTGGGCACAAGCTGCATCAATGTGTTTCAAAAACAGAAATGAAAACTAAAGAACGGTACATTGTTGAACTGTATAAAGTAATAATAAATGACAACTGAACTAAAAAAAAGTTTAAGTACTGGTGTTTAAGTATCTTAGACTATGTTCTTGAGGTTTATATTGACTGTAGTCAGATATATCTTTCTGGTGTCTTCCATCCTCTGAATCTTATTTAAGTTTAATATTGGCAATATTAACATTGCTATATAAAGCCTGAGAGATGCAATGCTAGATTGCTCAACCTGTCTTCCTAGGTCGCCAAGTACTTTTTCAAATGTAGCTAAGATGTAGTTGATGCATCTTGTAGAGCAGCAGCTTCAAAATCAATAGTAAGAAGACATAACTGGCTGAGGACTATTTCACTGCTAAGCATGTTGAAGCTGAAATTATTACTGCCCACTTGAGGAGCTGTTTTTTTTTTATTCCTTGCAGGTGTTTAAAAGGGTGGAAGAGACGGGCAAGACAGGGCAGTCATTTAAGTAGTTGTTTCAGTACCATGCCCACATATAGCAGACGTCCCTCAAAAAGTTGGTCTTTTCCCCAAAGACAGAAGTTCAGGAAAGAAAACTGAAGAAATGAAAGATGAAAAAAGACACTGGTGGGTGATGGGGGAGGTTAGGACAGCACTAGTTCAACAGAATTCATCCTACCCGTACCCCCTGAAATTCATCCCACTAGCTCCCTTTTATAAAATGCTGGGAAAAGTTACAAAGACATCTGGATACTGAAAAATCTTAGTAAAAGGATGCAAACTACCTTTCATAAAAAGTCAAATTTCTCAGGAACCTGTTTAGTGCCCAGAGAACAAAGGCATTTGGTGCTAGCATTGTTGCAAGAGGTCATAGAGTACCACAACCAGAAGAGAGCAAAGGATTTTACTCAAAACTGTTTCTAGGGCTAAGAAAATCTTATCCTTGGAGGCAGTTCTTAGATTTGTCAAAACTCAAGTTTCTAAAAGTTTGACAATTCAGAGTGCTAACTTTGTAAGCTGGCTTGCCTCTCCTCCTTCAGGGCTTCATGGTAACACTGGCTATGAAGGTTGTCTTCCTACACATGCCTACAGCCAAGGTGGACAAGCAGTACAACAGGTTCAAAACAGAGAGAACCCACTTCCAGTTGACTTGCTCTCTGTTTTTTTGTCTTCTGCGCCCAGGGTATTTACAAAATGGGTGCAGTAATTGTTTTTTTTCCCCCAGAAATCATGAAATTCACATTTATTTGTACCTGGATGCTTAATGCAGGCAGCAGCACTTGGAGTGTTAGGAAATTTTGCAGTTTGCTTTTAATGCTTCAAAACTGTATGTCTCTGTATGAATCTTTCATAATTTCAGCTGTTGTCAAAGCAGCAAACAGTATTCCTATGAACGTAGCTGGACACTGAGTTAGGATGCTTTTTTGCCTCTGAAGGAACTCAGTAACACAGTTCCACCACATTATAGCAAAAGATTTTCTAAGGACATTTGGATATATGGCTTCTCCATCTTAATGGTACTCCTTGTCAGACTGCACATGAGAACGCCAGTGGTACTTAGAAACATAATGTTAATATATGCATCCACGGGATTGATGTGGAGTCTCATGTAGACCCAAACCCTGGGAGTCCAGTCCAGTTAGAGGCTAGACACCCAGACACTAAGCACAGACTCCTCTGACACAGTATTGGGGGGGTGGGACTTAATTGGGAGGGATCTAAGGATCCAGGGGGACTTGGACTAAGTTAAAAGAGGAAACAAGTAAGAAACCTACACCACCAAAACACACACATAAAAACACAAAACACCCACCTACATAAGCGGAGGCTCTCACGAAAATCTACCCAAGCAACAGGGACCTCCAAAGCAGAAACGCAAGCAACCTCCACCCCCCCCAACACAACCCAAATGACACACAGCCCACAAACTCAGTGTGCCACTCAACCACAGCCCATAAGGCATAACAACGTACCCAACGCTATAGTCATAGGTGACTCTATAGTCAGGCACACTGATGTTCCACTCACCAGGCTAAACAAGGAGAAAGTTATTATCAGCTGCCTGTCAGGTGCCAGGATCCGCCACATAACGCATACACTCAGGTCACTCCACAGCAAGTACAAATATGAGTCTGTCATTGTCCATGTTGGTGTGAATGACCTGAGACGTACCTCCCTGGACTACATGAAAAGAGACATGGAGGAGCTTTCTGATCTTGTAGCCCAGGCAGGTGTGACCCTAGCCCTGAGTAACATCCTGCCATCACCCAGAATGATACCACAGTACAAGGACAAAATGATTGACTTCAACAGTTGGCTAAGCTTCTGGTGTCATTCTAAGGGGATCCAGTATGTGCCTAGGATGACATGATCGACAAACCACGATGCCTTGCCAGAGATGGCCTGCACGTGCCACCCTTGGAATTCTGGATACTGGCTAAGGCTCTTGCCACCCCTATAGTGCCTTGTTTAGGCAAGATTCAAATGGCAAATTCACCACCATAATAGGTACAAGCAAGCAAAATCTGAGGGTATTGCTACTTAATGCTATAAGTCTAAACCTCAAAATGCACTCACTCGAGGCACTCCTTAAAATGGAGAACATCGACATCTGTGCAGTGACAGAGACCTGATTCAAGGCTCCAGAGAGCACCCCTGCATTACCAGGCTATAATTCATACCACACCTTTTGTCCACCTAACCTGGACCAAAGCACTAAAGGCGGACGCGTGTCCATATCCATTAAGGATATCCACACCTCCAGGCTAGTTGCTCAGCATAATGCGTCTGAGATTATCCAAGTGCAACTAACTCTGGGCAAGACCGCAATGTAAATTGTAGCTTGCTACAGATACCCCACCATGCCCCAGGATTCCCGCTCCTCATTTCTTGATACACTGGAAAATATTAGGGTACAACCTAACATCCAAATAATGGACGATTTCAACTACCCCACCATTAACTGGAAAAACTACTCATGTACCAACTCTTGTGCTCAACGTTTTCTGGAATTCATAAATTCCAATGCCTTGGATCAACTTATCCACACCCCCACCAGGGGCAGCAATATCCTGGACGTGGTCATTACCAACATAGACAACCGTTGTTCCACACCAGAGGTCAATTCCTCATTGGTCAGATCCGACCACAAGCAAATCACCCTGGACAGCCACATCCCACCCCCACCCCCACCCCCCATTAGGGAAACCACCATAACAAAATTTCTCCAAAGCCAACTTCATGCTTCTTAAGACAGAAGTGGAAAACTTCACGACACCCATGCTGACGGACAATAGAGATACGACTGCTGAATCCTATACAATTGCACTTTATAAGCACTTACACGAGTGCATGGACCGCGCAATCCCTAACAGAACCAAGATCCTCCAAAAAAGGAAGCAAATCTGGTGGTCCCCTGCTATAAACAAACTCTACAACAGAAGAAAGAAAATGTTGCAAAAAATAGTAAAATCCCATGATTGGAGGAACTCCGTGGTCAGCCTCAGTAAGAAGCTGAGATCCTTCATAAAATCCTCCAAGGTAGTTACAAAAACAAAATCGCCACGGATTCTAAAGACAACCACAAAGCATTCTATAGCTATGTCAAGAATCTCAATGGCAGCACTCGGATCTGCTCTGAGTTACAGCACAATGGCATTAAATATACAGAACCAACTGATATTGCCAACATCCTGGCAAATAGGTTCAGTGCTGACTTTACCCCTCTGTTATTCCCTAAAGGGCCCATCTGTATACCGGAAGAATGCAAAATACCTATAATCACGGCTGCACAGGTAAAAAACACACTCTCCAAAGCCAAGAACACAGCATCCATGGGACCTGACAACATCCCAGGCTGCGTTCTACATGAACTACAGAACGAACTGGCACCCCACCTAAGTACCATGTTTAATCATAGCCTTACCTCAGGCTTTGTGCCCACTGAATGGCACACAGCAACGGTTATACCACTCTACAAAGGGGGAGCCACCATGGACCCTGGGAACTACCGCCCCATTAGCCTGATGAGCCTGGTCTGCAAGGATATGGAGTGTATCATCATGGAACTTATAAACAATGGCATTGGTATCCTCAAACTCTGGACCCTACCCAGTTTCTGGTTTGTAAAAGGCAGATCATGTCTCCTAAACCTGATAGACTTTGAAGCGGTCACCAAAGCCATAGATGAGGGTAATGTGGTTCACACAGCCTATCTAGATCTCGCCAAGGCTTTCAACAGCATCCCCCACTCTGGAATTATAGACAAACTCACTAAACTAGGCATAAATCCCTATGTCACAAGATGGGTTGCCAACTGGCTCACTGACAGAACCCACACTGTGAAAGTAGCAGACTCTAAATCCAACTTCAGACCAGTAACAAGTGGAGTACCACAGGGTTCAGTCCTAGGTCCTCTCCTGTTTGATATCTACTTCTCTGAAGTACAGGCTAACACAGAAGGTCTTTGGCTAACAAAGTTCGCAGATGACTCCAAACTAGGAGCCATAATCAAAACTCCTAACGATGTGGACATCCTGCAAAAGGGCCTCACTGAGACAGATGCCTGGTGTCAAAGCCATGGCCTCAAGCTCAGTACCAAAAAGTGCATTGTCATCCCTTTTGGTAAAAACTCTGTACCCATGAACTACCACATAGGCAGTAGTCTACTTAACACCGAAAGTGTGATAAGACTTTGGGACACAGGTGGACAGTAGTCTCTCCTTTGATAATCACATCGCCACAGTAGTCACGAAATCCTTCTACGTGGCTCACCTCATCACAAAAGGTTTCTCATCCAGGAAAAAAGAGGTCATTGTTCCCCTCTACTCATCACTCATTAGACTCATTATAGAGTACAACGCCCCTTTTGATATGTACTTCACAAGACATCTACAACAACTGGAAAGGCCACAGAAATGCCTCGCAAAGAGGATTACCAGCCTCAAACAGATGCTCTACGCAGACCGTCTCAAAAAACTCTAGCTTTACTCTGCCGCATTTCGCCTACTCAGAGGCAATCTCTGCCTAACATATAAAGCTATGTCATACCCAGAGCTGTTGGACATGCTCCACGTAAAGAAATCCCAATCCCTCCAAGCTACACGTTCTAGGGACCTTAACCTTGTTACCACAATAAACAGAACATGCTGGAGGGATAGATTGCTGTCCCAGAGACTTCCCATACTTTGGAACAAACTACCTATCTATAGCAAACAAAGCTCCTCATTAGCACTCTTCAAGAAAAATTGGATGCGAGATAGGAAATTCACCCCGGGGATCACTTCTGTGGCTCTGCTTGACAGGGGAACAGGAAAATAATTTTCTTGGGTGGCAAAAGCCAGGGTACCGTTTGGCTAGGCTTATATAGGCCCTAGGGCCAATAGCCTAGTACCTACCTATGAAAGATATACAGTTTGAAATGACGGCAACAACACAACCCTGAAACAGATTTGGAAACGTGGAGATGTTCATCGTGTTACACTGCTGCAGTCATTACACTTGGGTTATCCTGCCGTCAGGCGGTCCCGCAGTCGGCCTGAGTTCCAAAGTCTTGGCCCTGCGTCAGTTGCTGTCGCTTCTTCCCCTGACATCAGTGCGCCAGGGGTATATAAGATGCATTCGATGCCATTTTCTTCATTTTTTCTTGCCACGTGGTGCCCAAAGCAGAAGCAGTTCGCAAGTGCCGGTCGGCCGACTCCTGAGATTTTCGAAGTCGAATTTCAGATCCGAAGTCTTCAATAAAGCTAAGTACCCCGTTGGGGAAACTTTTTTTTGCCTCAGACCGATGTCAGAAAAAGTTAATAATTGTATTTCTTGTGGGAAGCAAATTACCTCATAAGGACTTTCACTCTTACTGTATTCCATGCCTAGGCCCCGATCATGACATCACTAGTTGTCGGTTTTGTACTAGATTTAACAAACGCACTATAAAAAGACGTTTTGATTTTGCTTTGCACTACTTTGGCCGAAGGTTCAATTATACGATGCCGTCGGATTAGCCGACGACCTCAATACCGAAAACACGCAAAGACAAGGATAAAGACAGGCACACGAGGTCCAAAACTGACGACAAAACCTCTTCTAGGCCAGTCGCCGGTTCTCAGTGAGGCGCTTTCGCAGCCCCTGACACCCGCTACCTCAGAGCCACAGGCCGCTGCCGACTCCCACGTGGAGACATCTAGGCCTCTGGAAACTCAAGGTATTGGGCCTGCTTTTGAGGGTGTTTTCAGACCTTCACAACTTACCATTAAAACAACAGCCAAGACAAAGGTACCATTAAAGACAAAGAAGCAAGTACAGCATTCTCCTGGACAGTCCTCCATGCCTAAGAAACAGATGCTTAAAATGGCTGAAGACCTCATTACTCTAATCAGGAGTTCCCACCCCCTCCTGAGAAAAGGCCTAGGCAAGATACAGAATATGACTCCTCTGATCCGGTTTCCATTTCCTCTGATTCCTCTTCAGACTAGGGATACTCTCTCCCCCCCCTATGAGGACTCTGATGCTGAAGAATCTATCCCTTCAGCCTCTCCTCCTGAGGATTATTCTTTTGGGGAAACTTTACATACCATGAGGGAGCATTTCCATTGGGAAAGCCAGGATTATTCAGAATCCAAGAAAAGGTTCAGGGATTTCCTCTTATTGCCTCAACACAGGCCCCTGGCTATTCCGCCTGTGCTACATATTGTGGATGATGTGTTCTCTGAATCCAGTTTATCTCCTGACTCTTTGCCCCCTCCTTCAGCCAAGCCAGATAGGTATTAGAGTCCCTGACTCTCCCAAGTTTCTTTACAAATTCCCTTCTGCTGATCCAGAAACTATTTCCCAGGGTCCAAAAGGGGTTAAGGCTTCCATTGCAAAAAATCCAGTACCCTCTGACAGAGATTCCAGAGCTTTGGATAGATGGGGGAAGAAAGTATACACTTCTGCAACTTTAGCAGTAAGAGCTTTAAATTGCCAGTTTCGCATGTTTAAGTACCAACAATATTTAATGGCTCAGTTAAAACAGAAAATGCTTGCAAGCTCAGAAGCTCCTGATTGTAAAGAAATGCAGGATTTATTGCATGCAGTTGAACAGGTGGGAAAACATACTCTGCAATGTGGTTTTGATTCTTTAGAGGCCTCTTGTAGAGCCGCAGTTACAGGTTCTGTGATTCAAAGACATGCTTGGTTAAAAGAACAAAGTTTACCTGATCATGTTAAGGCAAAATTATTGGATGCTCCTTTACAGCATGATACTTTGATGTTAAGGCCGAAGAGGTGTTAAAATGGAGGATAAACCTAAATCTATGCAAACAGTCAAGGATTTCTTACAGGTACAGCCACCTCGGTTTAGCAGAAATTGGCCAACAAAGAATTGGTCCTTTCCCAGTGTCAGACAGGCCACAGAGCGGCAGATACAGATGCCAAAGAGGCAGATCTCAACCCCAAGGCTCAAACAGACGACAGTAGGGAACCTCAACCCCAAAAGGTGGCGAGGACAAGTTTCAACCTTACAGGAAAGGGTCACAATGACTTTCCTCTTCGTACGCCAAGCACGTCCCTTCTGGAAGCCCCCTTAGGGGGAAAACTAGCACTTTTTTTTCAAAACTGGCAAACAATCACCCAAGACAAATGGGTCCTGAATATTGTGTCTCAAGGTTACATATTCCACTTTCATACTTTACCAAGGTTAAAAGGAATGCCAGACCTGCCACAAAATCAATGGGCAGAGGCACAAAAACAAATTTCAGCCATTATGGACATGAGAGCTATTCAAAAAGTACCACAACAGGAACAAAGACAAGGATTTTACTCAAGACTCTTCCTGGTCCCCAAAAAGGATAAGGCCTGGAGGCCCATACTAGATCTTTCAATTCTGAATACTTAACCTGGATATTCCGAAATTCAAAATGTTGACATTACAGCAGCTTCTACCCATGCTGGGCAAGAAGGCTTGGCTTGTTACTCTGAACCTCAAAGAGGCATACCTGCATGTCCCTATCAGACAAAATTGCAGAAGATACCTCAGATTCAAAGCTGGTACAATGCACTACCAATTCTCTGCACTGCCCTTTGGCTTATATACTGCGCCCAGGGTCTTCACATTGCACCAGTAATTGCATTTTGCAGACAAAAAGGAATTCAAATATATCCAGACCTGGACGACTGCCTCATTCAAGCAGAGACAAAGGACAATTTCTACAGCATCTGGCATTTGTAAAAAGGTTGCTAATTTCTCTAGGGTACACAGTAAACGAAAAGAAGTCAAAACTAGATTATATTCCTGGGTGCCAGCTTAAATACAACGGCCCAGATGGCTTACCTCATGCCAGACAAACAAGTTCAACTAACTCAATATTTTCAATTGCTGGCAGGGAGGTCCCATCTCCCTGCAAGAAAAATTCTGCAGGCCCTGGGATTCATGGCATCCTGCATACTACTAATACCATATGCCAGACTGCATATGAGGAAATTACAGTGGTACCTGAAAAGTGTTTGGACTCAACACTCTCACAGTTTAGAAACAGTCATACCAATGATTCCCTGCCTACAACAGGAGTTTCGATGGTGGGCACAGGCATGTCACCTAAACAAGGGTCAGCCTTTTACCCAACCCACAGCCAAGCAAACTCTAACAACAGATGCTTTGGATTACACCTGGGGAGCGCACATGGCAGGAAAATGTATTCAGCGCAAGTGGACCACAGACCAGATGCATCTTCACATCAATCAAAAAGAGATGTTGGCTGTTCAAAATGCCATAACAGCTTTCAAGGACCTTCTACATCCAGGACAATTATTACTACAGACAGACAACACCATAGTAATGTGGTACATAAGCAAGGGGGCACTCATTCTTATCCCCTATGCAGGCAAGCCATGACCTTGTGGAACACAGCTCTAACGTATCAAGTTCACCTGCAAGCACAATTCCTGCCAGGAAAGAAAAATACTCTGGCAGACGACCTAAGCAGAAATATCATGGACCCTCACGAGTGGAAATTGAATCCACAAATCTTCAGCATGGTAACGCAAAAGTGGGGATGCCGAGACATAGATCTTTTTGCCTCCCCACTGAATTGCCAACTACAACATTTCTACACAAGGACTTCCCACAAACAAGCATGGAAAGTGGATCCTCTTCTGTTCAGCTGGAAAAACCTAAAAGTTTATGCCTTCCTGCCACTGCCTCTCCTTTCAAAGGTACTCCTAAAAGCCAGACAAGAAAAACCAGAGATGATCCTGATTGCTCCAGACTGGCCACGCCAGCACTGGTACCCTATCTTAAGGAACTTGGCTCAAGGCCCACCATGGATTTTGCCTCAAATTCCACAACTTCTGACTCAGCAAAACAATCAGATCCTGCACGGTCAGCTAAAAACACTAAACCTGGCTGCATGGCAGATACATTAGTCAAATTGACAACACGTCTCTCCAAAGCTGTTATGGATGTCATTTTGGAGGCCAGGAGGCCTAGCACCAGGAAAGCTTACTCAGAAAAATGGAAGAGATTCTGCGCCTGGAACCAGGCTCACAGCCTTGACCCTCTTGTTCCAAACATTCCTCAGATTTTACAATACTTAACTGAGATGCTGGACAGAGGCTTATCCTTCTCATCAATTAAGATCCACGCCTCTGCCATTTCAGCACATTACAACACGGATCCTCCTTTATTCTCTCATCCCTTGCTAAAGCAGTACCTCAGAGGGGCTAAAAACATAAGACTGCCCCGGAGAGCACCAACACCAACTTGGGACCTCAATTTTGTTTTGGAAAAAACTGACCCTGCCACCTTTTGAGCCAGCCAATACAGCCGATCAAATTTTTTTATCATGGAAAACAGCTCTGCTCCTGGCAGTAACTTCAGCATGAAGAGTCTCAGAGCTACAGGCATTAATGGCAGTGGAACCTTTTATAATTTTTCATCGGGACAGGGTATCTTTAAGGACAAACCCTACCTTTATGCCAAAGGTGGTATCCAGTGTGGCGCTTAACCAAACCATCCATTTGCCAACTTTTTATCCAAACTCCCAGAATAAAGGGGAGAAACTTCTGCATTCTTTGGACATACACAGGCAGCTATGCTTATACTTGGACAAAACAAAGGCTTTCAGGAAAACTGCGCAACTGTTTGTAGCATATGCTGCAGGATCACAGGGCAAGGCTAACTCAAAGCAGACTATATCCAAATGGATAGGACACTGTATTCGGTACTGCTACACACAGCATGGAAAATCAGTCCCAAATAACATTAGGCCACATTCCACCAGTGCAACAGCCACTTCAACAGCCTTTCTCAGAAGAGTACCTACCAAGCAAATTTTGGAGGCTGCAACTTGGAGTTCAGTGCACACCTTTACCAAGCATTACCACCTGCCTCTTTACTCTAAATCCAGAGCAGGATTTTCCACTGCAGTTCTGCAGGGCCTCATAGCCAATCCTAACTCTTTATAGACCAGCCACCCAACCTCAGCTTTGGGATTCTACCCAAGTGTAATGACTGCAGCAGTGTAACACGATGAACATAGTACAATTTTGTACCTACCATAAATGTAGATGTTCGAGTGTTCACACTGCTGCAGTCCAGGTTGCCCTCCCTCGATCCCCTCTGAACTAGCTGGACTTATCTATTCCTTTCTATCCTATACAACCTTTGGGGTGTATTTGCTGGTAACTGACGGTATTGTTTTTACTGTATATTTTTGATTAACAGTATGTATTGCCTACCTATTTGGGGGCACCTGATATCTGGGGCAAGAAAAACTGAAGAAAATGGCGTCGGATGCATCTTATATACCCCTGGCACACTGACGTCAGGGAAGAAGCGACAGCAACCGACGCCGGACCAAGACTTTGGAACTCAGGCCGACTGCTGGACCACCTGACGGCAGGATAACCCAGGTGTAATGACTGCAGTAGTGTGAACACTCGAACATCTACATTTATGGTAGGTACAAAACTGTACTTTTTGTACATTCTAACAAACAGCTCCATGATGATGTGGTTACATCAGCAAGAAGGAAGGAAAATATTCTTAGCCTATATAGATGCTAACCGTGGAAGCATGGTTTCTAGCCCAGAAGGCAGGCATGACCTTCAGGGCGTTATGTATACATTCTCCAGGCAGTTTGCTGTCAGATCACCTAAACAAAACAGAAATAGACCCTGACAGGTTAATGAAAGACAAGGATGTTTTTTCTCTATCTGGTCCAAAGGTGGGATGCAACAGAAATGGACATTATTGTTTCTCCAGAAAACAGGCAGCTGTAACAGTTTTGCACAACATCACCTTTTAAAGGAGCCCAGGCAGTGGATGCCCTCTCCATCAGCTAGGCAGGCCTATTTCTGTATACATTTCCTCCATTTCCCACTTTCTTCAAGGTAATACAAAAAAAAAGAGGGGACACACCAGAAATGCTACTGATGGCTTCCTTTTGGCCAAGGCAATATTCATGATGTCCTTCAAGGATGCATCTGCAGTCCTAACATATGGGTTGTCCTGCCTCAGGCAGCCCTTCGGTCGGCCGGATTCCAAAGTCTGGGTCTGGCCTCGGCTGATGTCGCACTCCACCTGACGTCATAGCTGCTGTGGTATAAAGGCATCAGCCGACGCCATTTTCCTCAGTCTTTCTTGCCGCGCGGTGCCCGAAGCAGAAGCTGTTTGCAAGTGCCGGTCGTTCAGATCCAGAGATTTCTACTACCGAAGACTTCTAAAAAGCTAAGTACCCCGTTGGGGACTCTTTCTTGCCTCAGCCGATGTCAGACAAAGTAAATAATTGTTTAACTTGCGGGAAACAAATACCTCATAAGGATTTCCACTCTTACTGCCTTCCTTGTTTAGGCCCGGACCACGACGTATCAGCTTGTTTAGCCTGTGCTTCTTTCAACCAACGGACGCTTAGACGTCGGTCGAAGTTTGCAGAGGAGTTTTTGGTCCCGCTTTTGCTTGCAAAATGCCGTCGGAGACTCCGAAAGCACAATTAGTTAAAAAACGCAAGTAAAAGGACCGACACTTGCGGCCCGCGGTTTCGGCTGAAACCATGGCCAGGCCAACCGCGAGTGTCTCGGTTTCGGCTGAAACAGAGTCCTCGATCCTTCCTTCGGCCGAAAACAGGCCTCCGGAAGCCGAGGCTTCACAGAGCATGGCTGAATCAGCTTCAGAAATTGTTCCTACTGAAACAAGCACCCAGGATTTGTCAGATACTATTCCTTTAGACATATCTACCCCTGCACGTGGGGCTGCTAGACCCCCTGCATCCATGTCTATCAAGGCTTTTGCCAGGGCTAAAGCAGCTAAATCTCCTAAGGCCTTACCTGCTAAAACTCCCCCTCACAGGCCTACCTCTAGTTCTCAAATGCTCAGCCTGGCTGAGGATCTCATTTCTTTGATCAGGGGATCCCAACCTTACATGGCATCCTGCATAATATTGATTCCGCATGCCAGACTGCATATGAGAAAGTTGCAATGGTACCTAAGGAATGTATGGTCTCAACACAAGCACAGTCTAGAAGCCCAGATTCCAATGATTCCATGCCTAAAGCAAGAATTCCAGTGGTGGGCTCAGGCCTGTCGGTTGAACAGAGGACTGCCTTTCCACAAACCTCATCCAAGCCAAACTATCACCACGGACGCCTCAGACCTAGGCTGGGGGGCGCATATGGTGGACAAGTGCATACAAGGCCTATGGACCCAAGACCAGCTGAATCTACACATAAATCTAAAGGAGATGCTGGCAGTGAAACATGCAATCCAGGCATTCCGACCATTCCTTCAACAAGGTCACTTGCTGATAAGGACGGACAATACCACAGTCATGTGGTACGTCAACAAACAGGGAGGTACACACTCATATCCTCTATGCCGGATGGCAATGGACCTGTGGAATGTGGCCCTGAATCTCAACATTCAACTTCAGGCCAGATTTGTACCAGGAAAAGAAAATTCACTAGCAGACACCTTAAGCAGAACTACCACGGATGCTCACGAATGGATGCTGCATCCAGATATCTTCAAAACCATAACAAAGAAATGGGGACTACCAGAGATAGACCTGTTCGCATCCCCACACAATCACCAATTGAAGAAATTCTGCACAAGAGCATTCCACCCACTTGCTTGGAGGGTGGACTCCCTCTCTTTCAGCTGGAAAAACCTGACAGCATATGCATTCCCACCTCTTCCTTTGATGTACAAAGTCCTACTGAAGATCAAAGAAGATCAGCCAAGGGTAATCCTGATAGCTCCAGACTGGCCGAGGCAACATTGGTACCCGCTGCTGAGAAGCATGTCTCGGGCACACGCATGGCCTCTACCTCTATGTCCCTTACTCCTAACACAGAACAACTACAAGATCCTACATCCAAACTTGAAAACACTGCAGCTAGCTGCTTGGAATATTGCATAAGACAAAATAACCCAGATTTATCTCAGAGGGTTAAGGACATTATCCTGGAGGCTCGCAGACCCTCCACAAGGAAAACTTATTCAGCCAAATGGAAAATATACCTCATGTTCAGTACAGCAAAGGGGGAAAATGTTTCATTGGCAAACATAGCACACATCCTGGAATACTTAGCAGAACTGTTCCACAATGGCCTCTCCTACTCCTCCATCAAGATTCATGCATCAGCAATCTCAGCAGAATACAACATGGATCCTCCTGTCTTCTCTCATCCTATACTCAGACAGTTCTTGAGAGGAATCAAAAACGTAAAGCCTCCAAGGAAACCACCTTTACCTACATGGGATCTCAACTTTGTGCTGGAAAAGCTAACACTTCCCCCTTTTGAACCGGCAGCAACAGCAGATTTACAGTTCTTGTCTTGGAAAACTGCTTTCCTGCTAGCAATTACTTCAGCAAGAAGGGTTTCTGAATTACAGGCATTAATGGCAGTACAGCCCTTTCTAATCTTCCATCAGGATAGAGTGTCTCTGAGGACCAACCCTTCCTTTATGCCAAAAGTGGTCTCCAGAGTATCATTGAACCAAGCAATTCATTTACCTACATTCTTCCCCAACCCACAGAACAGGGGGGAAAGACTGCTACATACCTTGGATGTGCACAGACAATTACGCTACTACCTGAACAGAACTAAGACCAACAGAAAAACTGACCAACTGTTGGTAGCATATGCAACAGGAATGCAAGGAAAAGCAATTTCAAAACAGACAATCTCAAAATGGATAGGAAATTGCATACGATTTTGCTACTCTTTTCATGGAAAGACAACTTCTGAAAATATCAGACCTCATTCCACAAGAGCTACAGCCACCACTACAGCTTTCCTACGAGGAGTGGCTACCAAAGACATTTTAGAAGCTGCTACTTGGAGTTCCGTGCATACATTTGCCAAGCATTATAACCTTCCCTTATACTCCAGATCCCGAGCAGGTTTTGCAACTGCTGTGTTGCAAGGGATCTTGACTACACCATCTTTATCTTAGTGCCTCCTCCCCCAGTTTGGCTATGGTATTCTACCCATATGTTAGGACTGCAGATGCATCCTTGAAGGACATAGCACAGTTTTGTACCTACCATAAATGTAGATGTCCGATAGGTATGCATCTGCAGTCAGGATTACCCACCCTCCTTCCCCTCTGTGGTATTCCTAGGGTACTTACCCCTCTTTTAGCTAGCTGGGGGAAATTATTATGGTGCATTTGTTTTTGTATATATGTATATATTTTTGCTCTCTATTGTTTGGAATTATTTGCATTTATCCAAATTTAGCCTTCCTAGAGGGCACCTGGCATCTGGAGCAAGAAACACTGAGGAAAATGGCGTCGGCTGATGCCTTTATACCACAGCAGCTATGACGTCGGGTGGAGTGTGACATCAGCCGAGACCAGACCCAGACTTTGGAATCCGGCCGACCGAAGGGCTGCCTGAGGCAGGACAACCCATATGTTAGGAATGCAGATACATACCTATCGGACATCTACATTTATGGTAGGTACAAAACTGTACTTTCTTTGTAGTTAGTGATGCAACAGAGAATCTTGAATCTTCCTACTATGCAGAAGCCTGCAACCATCCCAGTTTCCAGCGTCTTTACATCATCCCTAGCTGACAGACATTCAAGGACCAGTGGATGTCAGGGTATAAGAAGGATGTCCATCGGTGCTATCTTCAGTTCTTTCCAGATCATTTACTGTTTGATGCTGTACTCCATTGTATTTAATGTTCACAGTCAGTCGGTCAGCATTTTTGCAGAGTTCCTGAAATTTGCTTTCAGATAAGTACCCCATTGTGGAAATTCTTGTTTGTATTTAATTAGAAAGAAAATGAAGGAGGAGGATATTCGTGATAATGAAGAACCTTCTGCATCCAAAATTATCGAGCTCCTACTCAGGTGAGGTGCCTTTGCATCCCCCTGGCCCTATGAACACTGCACCTGAGTGCTCTGGCTCGAGACTACTCTACTATAATCACTGCCATTCCATCATTAGTTGAGTCTTTGCAGGGTTTAGCTTCCACTGGTCTACTGTTGGTAACCGAGGGAAAAGTTTAACTTCTTTGGTAGTGGTGTGCAAAGAATCTACAGGGAACCAGACTGAGGTATCAGCCACCCGCCTGTATACCAAGCCCTTGGTTTCAAAATCTCAGATGCTCAAACCAAAGAGACCAGTTAGCCTGTACCAGCCAACACCTCCAGTCATCAACTGCTTCAGCCCAGGTTGATGCATAAGACCTGCTTCAGCTGGCCCAGGGGTTCATGACGTTAAGGGAGCCCAGTCAGTAACACGTGTCTGTTCTAGAAGCTTTTCCTGTAAAAAGGAAGAAGGGATGTCTCCAGTTGGATTCAGATTTCTCAGAATCTGAAGATGAAGAGTTGTCATGCTGAACCCCCCCCCCCCCCCCCGATACACTGCACAAGATGGAAGAGGCATTTTATTGGGAGAGCAAAGAATTCTTTCAGGTCCCAACCCATGGACAACAGCTAAGGCTGCCATTTCCCCAACCACTAGCTATCCCTCTGGTTCATGTAGTCCTGGATGATCTTTTTGATAACATTTCTCTGCATCCTGACTCCCACCCGCCTGCCCCTAGAAATTTTTTTCAGGATGCTTGATACCCACAAGCAGATTCTTCAGTATTTACTGAATCTTCTGAGAGAGCCCCTAAGGGTGCAGCCAGCACCCCTTGACTAATGACGGTGAAAGTAAGTTGTTATATTTGGTAAAGAGACCTACACATCTGATATTCTGACTGTGAGGGCTCTTAATGGTCTGTTTCATGTTATTGTACTTTGAGTTCTTACAAAAACAAATAATTGCTAAAGCCGAAGGAATTGCAAACAAGAACCTACAGAGAGACCTACAGGAGATAGGTGGATCAGCATTCCAGGTGTCCAGACATTTGCTGAAATGTGGCTGTGATGCACTGGATGCCTCATATAGGGTAGCTGCTATGGGTTCTGTCACTTATAGACTTGCCTGGCTTAGGACTAGGCCTGTATCAGACAAAGTAAAGGCAAAAGTCCTGGATGGCCAAATAGACGAGGAGGTCCTCTTTGGTCTCCCTGTGGAGATAGTCTTTGAGAAATTAGACACAAAAGGGAAACAGATCAAAGCTATTAATGAATTTTATTTGTCTCCTACATCCAGACATCAAAGGAATTATCCCTCAAAATATTGTCCGTTGCCTCCCAAGACAAGAAAAGGGGAGGCTTCCCCAAGGCAAGAGACCAATAACGAATTGAAAGTAGCAACCTGAACAGTGCTCTAGGCCTGGGGGATTCAAGGACCCTATCACTTCCAGACAGCAATTGTACCTACTTGCAGCAGCTCCGTACTCCCCACCCCATCCCCCTCCCACTAGCGAGATAGGGTGGGCATGAGGAGGTGTTGTGAGTAGGTACAGTTAAAACACATCTCTTTCCCAACCCTATTCCGCCTACCTTTAGCAGGGAGACTCTCCAGTTTATTAAAATTGTGGAAAATCCATCACCATGGACCAGTGGGTCTTAAATATCCTAGAAAAAGTCTACTTCATCCAATTCAGGGAACCCCCCCCCCCCCTTCCTAGGGGATACCAAAACAACCAAAGGACCAAGAGGGGCTTCTTTACCCCATCCTGCTAGAATTTCTGCAACAGGGCTCCATTCATTCAGTTCCTGCAGGAGAAGAGGGCGCAAGGTTTTATTCAAGTTTTTTTTTTTTGTGGTTCCAAGAAATGAATGCACCTGGAGAGTCCTATTAGACATCTTAAATTTGGAGATATACAGAAACTTATTTAACTTTCATAAATATTCTGTCCCTCCCACCTCCCCCCCCCTGCATCTTATTTCTTCCTTGGATAACTTCTTTTAGTTGCTTAGTTCTGGTGTTCCTTCTGGGGCATTTCAGTTCTGAGGTTTGTACATGCAGACATCCTTTTATAGCTGACGTCAGAGCATATGTAAGATGTCCCACATACCTGCAGTAGTTAAAAAGCTGTTGTATTGAAAGGCCACAGAAGTACCTCATAAAGAGGATTACTGGCCTCAAACTGATGCCCTACACTGACCGTCTCAAAAAACTCCAGCTTTACTCCATAGCATATCACCTACTCCGAGGTGATCTCTGCCTAACATATAAAGCTATGTCAACCCCAGAGCTGTTGGACATGCTACACCTAAAGAAATCCCAATCCCTTCAAGCTACACTGTCTAGGGACCTAAACCTTGACACCACAATAAACAAGACATGCTGGAGGGATAGATTCCTGTCCCAGAGACTTCCCACACTCTGGAACAGGCTACCCATCTATGTCAGGCAAAGTTCTTCATTAGCACTCTCCAAGAAAAATCTTGATGAGTGGATGGGAAATAGGAAATACACCCCAGGGATCACTTCTGTGTCTCTGCTTGACAGTGGCACAGGAAAATAACTTTATTGGGTGGTGTAAGCCAGGGAACCATGTTGGCTAGGCTTACGTAAGCCCTCGGGCCGATAGCCTAGTACCTACCTATGAACCTATAAGTATACTGGCCAGACATCAGGTCATTGGGTGGAGGACTTCCCACATGTAAAGAGTGCTGCAACATAGAAGAGAGGGACATCTGTGGTTATGGTAAGACCCCTGGAACATTGGCCTCTGACCCAAGCTGGACCACTTCTCTGGTAGATCTTCTGTCAGGTTCTTTGGACCGGGGGGGGGGGGGGCTTCCTTGGGGGCTGGCTTTAGCTTTCAAGGCCTTTAAAAAATTCTCTCCCATTCTGGAGAGAGAGGGCTTCCCTTTCACATCCTGATCTGCCCAAAAATCTTGCCACTTCAGGATCTTTGGTTTCCTTTCCTTGGGTCAGCAAGACCCAACTGGCCTTGGCAAGCACAGTCTTTGGGCTCCACTGATGCTTCTCGGTCCTCCCTTCACACTCCTGTCTTGAAGAAAAACAGGACACATCAATGCAAAAGGAGACAAGACATGTGGATTCTTCACAGTAATCCCTCATGGAAATCACTTACCTCTATGAGGGGTAAGGTTACCCAAGATCTCTTTTGGAAAACATCTCCTTTGGAGATCTCCTTGAATTGCTCAGACAGAAGGGAGGTTGTACCACCAATGCTCATTCCTAGGATGACTCAGCATTCCTCTGGTCCTTTGGGTTTGGCCCATAAAGCATCCTGGTTGGATTCCCCTGGGGATGATTTAGTTGACATGTTGTCCCAGCTGGCTTGGCAGGAGATGGATTTGATGCAACTGATACTCTGCAAGACCAATGAAATTTTAGTCTTCCCCCAGGGATAGGTCACATTGGAGTAAGGTGCCCACTATAGATGCTGTTGTGGTGTTGGCGGGGAGTCTTGGGCTTTGGACATATGTAGGAAGCAAGTGTACACTTCAGCAATGTTTGCTGTACATGCATTGAACTACATGGCCCACATAACTGTTTTGCAGAGGGATTCGACTAAAAAAATCTACAAGTCCCTCTCTGGTGCCACGACAATGAAGTCCAAGAAATTGCTGAAATTGACAGTTGGCTACCATGCAAACCATTTCCAATTTGTCCATGCACTTATTGTCCAGTACTGCAGATGGCATATTGAGAGCATCAGGTGCTGACATTGCCTTGCCTGTGTCTGTGCGACTTTGCAGAGAACTTTAAGAAGCCTTTTCTGAATACCCCTTTTGGACCTAAGGTTAAGGAAACTTTTACCAGGAGTGAACAAGAAAGGAAAACTCTTGACATCGAAATCTGTTTTTCCATCCCTCAAAGGTCTTTCTATCATAATCAGAATGGGGGAAAAATACTTTTGATTCTGTAAGTCACAGAGTTTTACCTCAGATATTCCCAAAAACAGAGCCCCCCACCCCGAAGGGGGAGGACAAATGACAACAGACAACAGACATTGCCCAGGAGCAGAGGTAATCCACAACACCAAAGGTTTCACGATCCATTTACTGACAGACCCTTTTTAGCATTCCTGAATGCTTGCCTGACTGTCCTACTCTGGAGGCAGTCGGGGAATGCTCAGATTTGCATACACTTGCCTGGTCAGCCTTAACTTAAGAATCATGGATGCTGAGAATGATAACTTGAAGTTATTTTATCCCTTTTTCTCTCTTCTCCAAACATTTTTATTTTATTTTTTTTTATTTATCATTTGTTGACCGGGAAAGTCCGACTTGGTTCCACAGAGCCTGTTTTCAGTGGAGGCCCAGGGAGAAATGCTCCAGATGCATGTCTTTGGAATAAACATAAGTTTAAAGTCCCTTCCACATGATCTACCCCCACAAAGAAGGACAGAGACTCTAGAAATATTAAAGCTGCTAAACAAATGAGTGATCTAGAAGGTCCGACTAGACCAGAGAAAATCCAGAGTCTACTCAACTGCTCAAGGTTCTTTTTAGTCCCAAAGAAGAATGGGAACCTCAGTCCAGTGTTGAACCTCAGTTAGCAGTGTTGAACCTCAGTTAGCTAAACACGTTTGTAAAACAGACATTGTTCCAGATGGTCATAGAGCAGGCCATCTTGCCTCTCCTCTTCTGAGGAAGGATTACTGGTTGTGCTCAGTGGACCTCCAGGACACTTGCTATCACGTCAAGATGTCCAAGCAGTGAAGGAGGTATCTGTGCTTCTGGCTACTGAGTACTGCCATTTACCCCCCCCCCCCCGTGTTCACCAAGTCTGTAATCAAATTTCAGACTAAATAAGTTAATACTGCCTTCTCCCTTCCAAGCAGCATGTTTTCTTGCACAGCTGCAGCACTTCGGATTTTCACTGATCACACCCTTTTAGCTGTGGACAAAGGCCTCTTTACTGAAGCCATGATTATAGACTTTACCAGAGCCTTTGACGTGGTTAACCATCCAGTCCTATTTAACCACCTCACTTACACTGGGATTAGGTATAACACTATTTCCCATTTCCAAAATTACCTATCCAAGTGACGTTCTTGGTAAATTTTAACAGTACATCAGCCACCAGTCCATTGTTTAAAGGAGTCCCTCAAATCTCAGTACTGGCCTCTCTTTTATTCTCCATTTTGATAAGCCAGCTTACACTCTGCCTTCTCTAACTTCTGGGCTTACTTTATGCCGATGACATGGTTATTTTCCGCTTCAACCACACAACCCACTCAATTCAACATAATCTGCAAAACTATTTCCTCTCCCTATTTAATTGGCTTAGTAGAAAAAAGTTATTACTTAGCTCCTCAAAACTTAAATGTTGCTCTTTGTAACCTCCACTAAAAGTCAAAAGGATCCCACTCCGCTATTTTACTTGACCGCCTTAATGCCATTGAGCAAGTTAACACCTTCAGATACCTAAGATTCTGGCTTGATCCCTTACTTAACTTCCACCATCATCTTGAAAACGCCTGGAATTGATAAACTCTGTACTCTTTTGGGCCATCAGGATCTCTTTCCTCTTCTATCCAACAAGAAATGCTGTTGGCAAAAGTATTCTTCTAGTCTAACTTGAGTACTCCTATAAGAAATGCTGTTGGCAAAAGGATTCTTCTAGCCCAACTGGAGCACTGCTACCTCTTTAGCATCTGCCTCCAAAAGAAACTCTTACCACCATCCAAACAGTCTCCAACTCCATTTGTCACTTCATTACCCTTTCCCAAAAGTATGAATACCACTATGTTGCACTAGCCAAAGCCAACTGGATGCCAGTTCAGCAACAAGCCAATCTGCTCATTGTCTCCCAACTTTTCTGGCTCCTGAAAGAAAACTCCTGCCTTTCTGTTCTCTTAACTCCTAACATGTTGCAGTAGCTTATGTAAATATTGTGCATAGTGATTTCTGTTTACTACACTCTTTTTTTTTTTTTTTATTGTATATGTCTATCATATTGTATATGAACTATACTTTTGTTTTTAGTGTGCTCTTTTATTGTATAAATTATTTTTATTTTTTCACTTGATGTACGTGTTCACATTCTGGGCTGAGAATGAAATTTTTCCAGTGGAATCAGTGCTCTACTCCAGTTAACAAGTTGTATAATTAAGTAAATAAGCAAGTATCTGGCAGTGATAGCTGCTCAGTTTCGACTTCAGGGATTCTGGGGTTTCCTTTATCTAGGTGACACTCTCATAACAGACACCACAAAAGAATCCCTCATTCAAGCCAGAGACTCCATGCTTCACCTTTGCTTGTCCCTAGAATTCAGTCATTTGGGCATGTGAACCAGTTAATGCATTAGTACTATCTGAATATAATCGGTCAGATATCTAGACCTCCTGCAACCAGACTGCCAGCACTAGGTCTGCAAGCTTCTCAGGTGTTACTATACCAGAATCCCCCAGCTCACTTGATTCTTCATCTGTTGGGATCCATGAATCGCCCTTCTACCTCATACAGGGTTTAATACGAGAGTCCTTCAGTGGATCGTTTTAGTCCAGAAATCTGTCCTCCATCAGCCGATGAATTATCCTGTCAGACTTTCCCTGATTTGCAGACAGCATATTGAGTGGTAGGTAACATCCCCTCTGGTTCCTTTATTCCACCCCTTTGTCTTTTCCCCACCATGGGCCACGGTGACTAAGAATGCATCCCTTTTGGAGTGGGGGGAGGCATTCAGAAGGGAGAAATGTTCGTGACACCTTGTCGTAGACAGAGGCCAATCTTCACATCAGTGTGTTGGGGATATGGGCGTTCCTCCTTGCACTGCAGGGATTTCAGAACCGCCTCCCCACAGGTGGGATCATTCTTCAGAAAGCATGTGTTACATTAGTAAGCAAGGTGGAACCCTTTCCTATCCCCTGTGTCAGGAGGCCATGAGGGTTTGGCATTGGGCACTGTCTTGCCAGCACCTTCTTCTCACAGTGCGCATCCTGGGGGGAGTACAGTGTTTTAAAAGACAAATTGAGCAAATCAATCTTTCTGCCATACAAGTGATCTGTCAATCCATCAGTGGCATTAAAGATCTTCAGCCCTGCTACAATCTGTTTGCAACCCATCCAATATTAAATGCAGCAAGTTCTTCATGATGATCCTGCAGGAAGGACAGTCCATGAGTGATGCGGTGATTGATATTTTTTTTCCTGGGTCTCCTTTATCTTTATCTTCAGACCCCACTAATTGCAAAATTCCTTCAGAAAGAGGCGTTACTTTGTTCACCTACTTTGGGTCCTGGATCGGATCTCTCAGTTGTCTGGCAAGTGTTACACAGTAATCAAATCCCTCAGTTTGACTGCTTGATTTCTGTACTTTCAGTAATGACCAGAAAATTCAGGATTCTGATGATCACATCCTAACCTCTTCTCAAAAGCCCTTCACCAGGAAGATTTACAGAAATAAGTGGAAGAGTTTTTTTCTGCTTGGGCTTGCTGCTAGGGTTTAGAATCTTTGACAGCTCTTCTCTATATTTCGCAGTTTTTGGTGTGTCGTTTTTCAGGGAGGCAGTTACTGTACAGTTAAAGTCCATTTAGCAGCTGTTTCTAATTTCCATGTGGGTGAACAACAAACTCTCATTGCTTCCTTAGATTTTCAATTTTTTTAAGGGGTACCTTTTTGTTGTGTCCACCATTGAGAGATCCAGTACCTCCTTGGGACATTACTGTTTTACTTAAGGGCCTTACTGTTGCCCCTTTGAACCCACAAGTATTGCTGACTTGAAAATTTTGACCTGGAGAATACTTTCTAGAAGCTGTTATGTCTGCTACTATGATTTCAGAGTTGCAAGTTTTATCTTGTAAGCCTCCATATCTACTCTTTAATAATAGTGTCTCTATGGACTAATTTAGATTTTCTGCCCAAGGTGGCCGCAGCATCTTCCTTAAATCAGGCTGTCCATTTTTGGGGGGTTTTCCCCTAAGTTTTCTAAAAGGGAATATCATTTGCACTCTCTAGATGTTCACAGCCTACTGTTCCTACTTAACATCATATGAAAAACTTTGCAAAGTGTAACAACTCTTTGTTTCCTTCTCAAATTGGGTTGCAGTGTCTCTAATGTTACCTTGTCCTGGTAACTATTTGAATAATTTTTGCTTCTAAATGTAAAAGGCTATCCTTGCCCCACAAACCAGAAGTACGCAGTGCTAGAGCGGTTGCTGCATCTTTGTCTTTCGTCAGTAATGTCCCTATTGATATTTGTGCAGTCTGTACATGGTCTACAGTTCATACTTTTATTTTCTGTTATAAGCTTGATCTACAGTCTTGGTCAAGAGCCTCCTTTGGTTCTACCATTTTCTAAAGATCTTTCTGCAGTACCTTCCAAGGTTCATGTAGCTGAGGACTCTATTGTGGAGATGGATGGAAAAAACAGCATCGGATGCAAAAGTTATGTACTTGCTCATACCAGGGATAGGAAACCCAAGGAGAAACCAGATGGACAAAGACAAAAACATGGACAAGATCAGTCCAAAGAAAAGGATAAATCGGGCTCTGAGAAGTCCCATAAACAGTCCCCACATCCAGATTTAACTTCGGGATCAGATCCCAGGTTCTGAGACTTTCTGAGCAGATAGTCTTTCAGAGCCATACATCTCCTGTTTGGTCTGAATTTTTACCGGATCCAATCAGCTCCAGACTGCATTCTCTGATTCTTCAGGGAAGAAAGTGTTTCATATCATCTTTGGCAGCGTTGGCCCCATCACTGAGAAGTTAAAGTGAACAAGATGTTGATAGAATGATGAGAAGGTTTCTTAGGAGACAGATGCAGCTCAGAGTTCTCTGTAATGTCCTGTGAAAACGTACTGAGTGTTGGTCAATCTACCCCTGTTGTGTCTTTGTCGGAACTGGTACACCCTTCGGCAGTGATAGCTTCAGGCCCAGTCTGTCCCAGAGTGCCTTTGCTAGAGTCTGTAAGTCAAGTGACTTGATCTCAAACTGGTTGCCTTTCCCTTTTGGATCCTACATGTTTGGTTCCAGAGGAGTCTTAGAGCTGACGTTTTGGTATGGAGCTTAAACTGTGAAAGTTTCTGAGCTGTATCTTCCACTCAGTGCTTTGGCACTAGGTAGCTCAGCACAGAGGCCTGTCTGTTTCAAGGTTTCCTTTCTGTCTGAAGATAGGAGGGAGCCAGTGGCATCCTTTGCTTTCGAACAGGTTATTTTGATGCTGGGGGAAAAGGCACTTGCATCCAGATCAGCTCCATCCGAACCCCGTCTGGAATCAGCTTCTGTTTCTCATCCTTCTGTCAGACAGGGACTTTTGGTTCCACAGGCTTCTTAGGCACCCTGCTACATAAGCTCCCTATCTGATTCTGAACCCTCTAATCCTTCTCCACCGATAGTTCATAGAAAACAGGCATGCAAATGGAAGCACTTAGACTCTTCCCCAGAGTCCATTGTCAAAGAGACAGACTTGTATGAAGGCAAGTACTCCCTCAGATTTCCATCTGAGGATATCACTGTCTAGGTCTGGAATTGATGAAACAGAGTGAGATTGTCCACAGCAACACCTTCTCCAAATGAGTGTGTGTTCCTGGAAACCTTTGGTTCTGACTCATCTTCATCCTGGGTGGTACTGCTTATTGACCCATTCATTGACATGATGGCTCAATGGGCATAGAAGGACCCTTATGTGGTGGAGCCCCATACCCAAGAAATCTGATAGAATTCTCTCAGCTCCTACAAATAGGAGACATTTGGAACAAAGTTCCTCTGGTGGATGTGATGGCTGTAGTAGCAGCAACCAAGAAGGAATTGTTGAAAGAAAGTTCCTTGGTTTATCTCACTAATAGAGAATCTTGGGATGTAGACTGTTTTAGGAAACCGGCATATGCTTAAGTGACCTTTTGCACTCAGAGCACTGAATTACTTGGCTCTTGCCACCAGATTTCAGAGATACTTGACTAAGGAAATCTCCAAATATCTCTTTGGTGTTCTACCTGCAGGTGTTCAAAAGACAGTGGACTCCCAGCTTTCCAGCCTACCAACAGTGTGGCCATGCATCTTCTTTCCATTACAGCTGATGGCACAGCAGGGCAGCAGGCACCTGTATCGCCGTCTGCTACCACACCTACAGTGGATATAAAAAGTGTACACACCCCTGTTAAAATGCCAGGTTTTTGTGATATAAAAAACTGAGACCACAATAAATCATTTAAAAACTTTTCCCACCTTTAATGTGACATACAACCTGTACAATTCAATTGAAAAACAAATCTGTTAGCGGAAAAATATAAAGAAATAAACGTGCAATACACTGGTTGCATAAGTGTGCACACCCTTAAAATAATACTTTGTTGTGTGTGCACACCCTTAAACTAATACTTTGATGAAGCATCTTTTGATTTAATTACAGCATTCAGTCTTCTTGGGTACAGACCTGCCATCAGTTAAAGAGACTCTGATGAACCCCAAATAAAGTTCAGCTGTCCTGGTAGGATTTTCCTGACATTTACTCCGTTGCCTGCTACAGCAAAAGCCATGGTTCACAGGAAACTTACAAAGCATCAAAGGGATCTCATTGTTGAAAGGTATCAGTCAGGAGAAGGGTACAAAACAATTTCCATAGCATTAGATGTACCATGGTACACAGTGAAGGCAGTCATCAAAAAGTGGAGAAAATATGGGACAACAGTGATGCTGCAAAGAACTGGACGTCACTCCAAAATTGATGAAAAGAGATGAAAACTGTTCGGGGAGGTTGCCAAGAGACCTACAGCAATACTGAAGGAGCTGCAGGAATTTCGGGCAAGTACTGGTTGTGTACTACATGTGACAGCAATCTTCTATATTCTCTATATGTCTGGACTGTGGGGTAGGATTGCAAGATGGAAGCCTTTTCTTTCACAGAAAAACATCCAGGCCCAGCTAAAATTTGCAAAGCAATACATCTAAGTCTCCCAAAAGCAAAATGTGTTATGGCCTGATGAGACCAAGGTTGAACTTTTTGGCCACAATTCCAAAAGGTACGTTTCGTGCAAAAACAACAATTTGCATCACCAAAAGAACACCATCCCCACAATGAAGCATGGTGGTGGCTGTTTCGTGCTTTGGGGTTGTTTTTCTTCAGCTGGAACTGGGGCTTTAGTCCAGGTTCAGGGAATTATGAACAGTTCCAAATACCAGTCACTTTTGGCCCACAACCTTCAGGCGTCTGCTAGAAAGCTGAAGATGAAGAGGAATTTCATCTTTCAACATGACAGTGACCCCAAGCATACATCCATATCAACAAAAGCATGGCTTCAGCCGAAGAAAATTAAAGTTTTGATATGGCCTAGCCAGAGCCTAGACCTAAATACAATAGAAAATCTGTGGGGTGACCTGAAGAGGGCTGTGCACAAGAGAAGCCCTTGCAAGCTGACAGATTTGGAGCATTTTTGCAAGGAAGACTGGGCAAATATTGCCAAGTCAATATGTGCCATGCTGATAGACTCCTACCCAAGAAGACTGAATGCTGTAGTTAAATCAAAAGCTGCTACAACAAAGTATTAGTTAAAGGGTGTGCACATTTATGCAACCAGTGTATTGTACGTTTTTTTATTTTTTCCCCTACTGTAGATGCACCTCTGTGACTTTAAGGAAAGCTTCAGGACATCTTTCATCAATGCACCTTTTAATAGGTCCACCCTTTTTAGACCCAAAGTAAACAAAACACTGACCAGGAGCCAACTGGTTGGTAAGACTCTTTGCATTAAGTATCCATTTGCCCATAACCCAAAGATCCTACTCCAGGAGTCAGTGGGCTTGGGAAAAAGATGTGGTTCAGGAAGTCACCAAGCTCTTATCAGGAAGCTCCTGCAGACAGACCACCTCGTTGTAGAGGAGGTGACAACAGTAATGGACGTCACCCTAGAAGCAAAGGTGGACTGCATGACCAGTGTTTTTAGACCTTTTCCCCCCGAAAAAAAAAAAAACTTTTCTGTACCCTTGAATGGTTGCCTGACTTCTGCACTCTGGAGTTAGTTGGGGGGCACCTGTCTCTACACCCACAAACCTGGCACACCATAAATTTAGATTCATGGGTGCTGAGAATAATTTCCAGAGGTTATTCTATATTATTTTCTCTACCCCGTCAGTAAGAAGAAAATTTCCAGTGTTCCACCCAGTCAGTGGAAACTTGCAGCAGTAGAGGTTTCCAAGCTGCTAGAAAAAAGTCATCCAAGCGATCCCCCGTGGTCAGCTCGAGTCCGGAGTCTACTCAAGGTTCTGTTTCGTACCTAGGAAAATAGGAGACCTCAGACACATTCTGGACCCGAGCCATTTAAATCAGTATGTCAAGCAGACAAAACTGTGCATGGTCACACTTCAGTCCATCTTGCCTCTACTGTGGAAGGAAGATTGGATGTGCTGCATAGATCTATAAGATGCATGCTATCATGTAAAGATAGGAAAGCATTTGAAGAGATTTCTCTGTTTCTGAGTAGGAGCGGGTCATTATCAGTTAGGAGTCCTGCCGTTCGGTCTCACCATAGCCCCACAGGGTGTTCACCAAGATTATAGCAGTGGTGGCAGCACATCTGTGCTTATTAGGGAGCCAGGTTTTCACATACCTTGATGAATGGCTCCTTACCACTACAACAGACAACCTCTTATCACACCATTTGGACCTTTTGCTCCAGCTGATGCAAGATCTAGACATCACAGTCAGTCTGACTAAACGTCAACATCCACCATCCCATCAGATATTATTAGATGCCACCTTAACATAAGCTTACAGATTGCTCAACTTGTAACTGCCAGAGTGCTTTCCCTTCACCTGACAGCAACCCTGGTTCTTCACCCTCCCTGTCCTCCAGCAAGACTAATCATTTGTCTTTTGGGTGTAATGGCTTCACCAGTCATCATGGTCCCGATTTTACGTGAGTGTTCTTCAATGGACCATAGTGGTCCAGTGGTGCCAAAGGTTACATACACTTCATGCCAAGATAAAACGTACTCAAATCTACAAGCAGCACATTGCTTGGTGGGTAAAGTCTCCTTCTGTGGTAGATGGGCGTCCATTTCTGATGGATTCCCATGTGGTGGTACTGGCAACAGACACTTCCTTTCTAGGGTGGGAGGGGCATTTCAAAGCAAAGACTGTCCAAGGAACTTGGTCACAGAGGTCAGTCTTCACATCAGTGTTCTGGAGATGAGAGTGGATCTCCTAGCATTGCAGGCATTTCAGGACACTCTCCCCAGAGGCGTGATCCAAATGTAGACAGACAATGCATCAATAGTCTGGTACATCAACAAACCGGGAGGAACCCACTCCTACCCCCTATGCCGAGAACCCATGAAAGTCTGGCAATGGGGCAGTGTCTTCGCACCATTTTCTAATAGCAGTGCATATCCCGAGGTCATCCAGTGTTTTGTTGGACAAAAATGAGCAGGTCTGTCTTGATGACTTGCAAGTGGTCCCTCAGTCCAGCAGTGATGGTCGTAATCTTCCATCACTGAGGCCAACCTTGTTGCGACCTGTTTGCATCTTATCTAAACAAGTGCAGCAGTTACTTTGCCCTGATCCCTCCACAGGGATAGTCGCCAAGGGATGCTGTACTCCACAATTGGCTTCCGGGTCATCACTATGCCTGTCCCCCATTGCCTTTAATGAACACATTCATGCAGAAAGCAAGAAGGTGCAAGACAAAGGCCTTTCTGAACTCTGCAACTATGGTTTTCCTTCCTGTGGCCTCTTCTAGTGCATCCTCCATGGAAGCTGAATCGCTATCTAGATCTATTAACATACCGTCTGGACTACCTGTTCTGGACCAGAAAACCATGAAGTTCTCTACTTGGTTCCTCCAATTTTAATATTTGCCAGAGATGCTAGGCTTTTCGAACCAGTAGTTCAGATCCTATCAGCATCCCAAAAACATAATCTATGAGAGTATAGCATAGCAAATGGAAGAGATTTTCCATTTGGGCTGATTCCAAGGTCTTGGATCTGTTGTCAGCGCTTGTTTCTTCCATTCTAGAAATTCCATCAGAACTTTTTCCAGAATGGATCCAGTTTTTCATCTATCAAAGTTCAGTTAGCAGCTGTCTCTAGTTACCGTGTTGACAAGAACACCTCTGTAGTCTCTTTGAGGATTTCTAAAGCTTTTCCTGAAGGGAACTTTCCTTCTTTGACCCCCTATCAGAGCTCAAGTACCTCCTTGGGATATTACTATCATGTTGCAAGCATTGACTCAACCGCCCTTTGAGTGTCAGTAGCTTTAAAGTTCCTCTGTTGGAAAGCAATTTTTCTGGTGTCCGCTAAAAGGATTTCAGAAATGCAAGCACTTTCCTGCAAACCACCATATTTGGTCTTTCACAAGGATAGGGTTTCCTTAAGAACTAACGCCTCTTTCTTTCCTAAAGTGACATTTGAAACTAATCTAAATTAGTCAGTAAATCTACCAGTCTTCTTTGTTTGATTTTCAAACAAAGGTGAGTACATGTTGCATATGTTGGATATTCATTGTCAACTTAAGATTTAATCTCCATAGAACTAAATCTTTTAGGAAGTCAAATCAACTGTTTCTGGCAGTCTGTAAAACAAAACTGGGCAAAACAGTGGCTAAAGTTACTCTGTCGAGATGTTTATCTCATTGTATTTCATTTGTGTATAATAAAGTTTATCTCTGCAATTTAAACATAAGGCTTAGTCCGCAAGGGCAGTGGCCACCTCTACAGCCTTGCCAGTAGAATACCCATTGATGATATCTGTGCAGCAGCTACTTTGTCAACATTTCATACCTTTGTGTCTCATAAACTGGATGAACAGTCTACATCTCATTCATACTTTGGTGCCGCCATCCTCAGAAATATCCTTTTTTAATACCAGCCAGATGTCCTCCTTTTCATATGCTGCTGTATTTATAACGTGAGGGAGTCTGTCACTAGCTGACTGCTATGCCCAGCCAGTATACAAAAGTCTGTTGTTTCTGTGAGGTACGTGTGACGCTACACATCAGCAAACGTACATCGGCCATAAAGAGACGCCGGGTATAAAGCGGACGTCACCACATACCAACCTCAGAACCTTTCTGCCTCCTGTCCGATCACCTGCTCCAGTCATCCCTCATCAGACAAGTTATGAACCTTGGTTTAGATAGTACCCCATTGGGATTTTTTCATTAATATGTTGGCTACTGTGTTTTTATGTGATAACATGTCAACTAAGAAGGGCAAGTGTCAGTGTGGAAGACAGATTCCACATAAGGACTCTCATGACCTCTGTTTGTTTTGCCTAGGCCCAGACCAGGAACATAAGTGCCTGTGCTATCTGTAAGGCCTTTGTACCCAAAACCCTTCATAGTCATTTAGCTTCCCTGAAGTTATATCATGAGAATCAGTCCCTTAAAAGTTTTGCGTGTGACGAAGCTGCATCGGGCCCTTCAGATGAGCCTCAACTTAAAAAGGCCAAGAAGACGATGCCTGATTTATCTGCTGCTGCTTCTGATCTGGATGTCTCTCCCAAGGCCACTGTTGGCCCTGAGGCCATTTTGAAGTTAGTAGACATTCCTTCATTCCTTTGATGGGTACCGGGGTGAAGTCCATGAAAGATCCTACCAACACATCCTTGAGGGAATCACAGGCATCCGACTCAGGCATAGGTTGGGAACCACAGCTTGTTGTTACTGAAGGCCCACATGGCATCACCCAGCTAATAGTGCGGGAGGATGTTCCTACCAACTTTGTGGGGTGTAGGTCAACATTTGGCCCATCCTCCTTCCACCAAATAGAGGTTCCCAAAAAGAAAAGGATTAAGACAAAACATGTTTCTGTTGCTCCTCAGGAATAACCACCAGATTGGCAAGCCTTTTCCCAAGGCCTTTCCAATGCCTTTATGCTCTGACAGACCTCAGCTCCCTCTCTCCCTTCTCCCTTTTCTCCATCTCTTCCTTTTAAGAGGACTTCTGAAGAGGTTTCTTCAGATGATGAGGAATCATCAAAGAGACGAGCCTTTGGCTTGTTCAGCTCAAATTTCTTCCCCTTTGCTTTATGCCTCACCAGAAGAGGAATCTAATGGCAGTGATTTCCCTGGGGAGGATATCTCATTTGGGGAAACTATATTTAAGATGAGAGAGTTTTTCAAATGGGAATGTTGCCAGGTATCAAGACATCCAAAAAAGGTACTATGACTTCCTGTAGCCAGCCTTCCTAGATGCCTTTGCAGCAGCTTCAAAGTGCCCTGATTACCAGTCTCCAGCCCCCAAAAGGCCAGATAGATTTTATAAAGTGCTGGAGGAATCCAAATTCCTTTTCATATGTCCCTCTGCAGACCCTGTTACCATTTCCAGTCTCTGCAGACAAGACATCCAAAATGCTGCCTTCTGCTTCCTTGCTTGCCTCAGATAAGGAGAGCAAAGTCCTGGATAGAATAGGAAAAAAGTCTGCACCTTAGGTACTCTGGCCTTCAGGATAAGTTAATTATCAGACTCGTATGGCCAAATATTTCTTGGCCCTTCTGTCAGATGCAACAAAGCTACTTTCTGAGCTCTCCGATTCCTCCACTAAGGCTAAGCTTTCCTTCATTCGTAATGCCTGTGCTCCAGTTACAAGGCACTTCATTAAGTGCAGTTATTATGCCATGGAGGCGTCCGCTAGAGCAGCTGCATCTGGGTCCATCCTGAGGCGGTATTCATGGCTTAGGCTCCAACCTTTGCCTGATGATATTAAAGCAAAGATCATGGATGATCCTGTGGACAAGGCTTTGTTTGGTACCTTGGTTGCATAACTATTTAAATCTCTACAAGAGAAGGGCAAGGAGCTGCAAGATCTTAAACATATCTTTGTTTCCCCTCTCCATTGGTTTCAGAGGAACTACCCCACCAAAACCACCTTTGTCAGAAAACCTGCAGGCCCTAATCTTCCAAAGGTAAGAAAGATCCTAGGAAACAATTTCCCCCTAAATCTGCCTCTTCTACTCTCACCCAGAAACAGCCCTTTCAGGCTAAGCCTAGTAGTCTGTGACTACCTGCCGCCATGCCCCCTAACTCCTTTGTCTCTCTATGTCTTTCCCCTGCATATAATCAGATAACCCAGGACTCTTGGGTGCTATCCATCATCCAACAAGGATATTTTGTGGTGTGGAAGATGCTTCCACCCTTCAGGGGTGTATTCCGCAACCTCCAAAAGAACAACTGGAACTTTTTCCCGAGGTCATATCTAGACTTCCAAGTCGGAAAATAATTTAACTCCAGGATGTTCCTGGTACCCAGAAGGATGGCCCCTTGGAGACTAATTCTGGATATTTCCCATCTAAATACCTTTCTGAAGGTTTCCACCTTTCGTATGCTAACATTACCAACCCTTCTTCCCCTCATACTTCCTCAGGCCTTTATGGTGTCACTGGACATCAAAGATGCCTACCTTCATATCCCCATTCATCTTCGGTTCAGGATGTTACTTCATTTTGCTATTGTTTTTTCACATTTTCAGATCTGTGCCTTGCCTTTTGGACCGTCTACGGCCTCGAGGGTCTTCACAAAATGCTTAGCTCCTGTCATAGCCTACTGCAGATTACAGGGCATACAGATATTTCCTTATCTAGATGAGCTACTTCTCCAGGCCCAGACTCCAGACATCCTTCAGGAGAACCTCCCTTCACGATGTTTCTCCTGGAGAGTCTAGGGTTCATGATCAGCTACCAGAAATCTGCTATGATCCCTTCCCAAGACCACATTTTTCTTGGCTACAGGATCCAGTCAGACAGGATGCTAGCTTCCTTACCTCCAGAAAAGGTCCTGTACTTAACTTCCTACTTACAGGACTTCCTGCTTCTCCAATCTCTGACTGCCAGGGAGTTTCTACACCTCCTGGGGTTCATGGCCTCTACTATCCCCATGCTCCCCTGAGCCAAGTTATACATGAGAAAATTCCATTGATTCTTGAGAATAGTTTGGGTAGAACACTCCCATCCTCTGGAGTTTGTTATTCCACTCCTTTCTTGCTTGAAAAGGGAGTTAGACTGGTGGATACTTCAGGTTGCAAGGAACCCAGGTCTACCCTTACAACCACCTCTCCCCACTGAGGAGCTGTACATGTATGCTTCAGACATGGGGATGGGGAGCAGCACTGGAATTCTGGAGGGTCAGAGATGTCTGGTGTCCGGCCCAAAGAAGGGAGCACATCAGTATAAAGGAGATGAGGGCCTTCATTTTTGCCCTCCAATTTTTCAAGCCTGTGCTTTCTCCAGGGCCTATAAGGTGGTTTACAGACAATACCACAGTCCTCTGGTATGTCAACAAATGGAGGAACAAAGTCTTAACCTCCTGTGCAGACTGGTGTTACAGGCCTGGGAATTAGCTTCATAGAGTCAACTTTCCCTTCAGGCTGTCTATAGTCCCTCAACTCAGAATGTTATGGTAGACACACTCAGTAGGTTCATGACTCAATCTTATGACTGGATGTTACACAAGGATGCGTTTCTGGACATGGTGCATCGATGGGATATACCTCAGGTAGATCTCTGTGCCTCCCCCATGGACAGACAACTTCCCAAGTTTTGTGCCAGGGTCCCAGATCACCTGACATGGAAGGTGGATGCTCTGTCTTTCTCTTGGAAGGGGATTTTTCTTTATACATTCCCCCTTCCCATTTCTCCAAAACATCCTGCTGAAAATCCAGCAGGAGCAACCAGAAATCTTGCTGGTGACCCTCTCTTGGCCAAGACAGCATTGGTTCCCCCTTCTCCTGCATTTAGCCAAGGGCAGTCACCACAAGTTACCCCACAGAATGGACCTACTCATGCAGAACAAGGGAACTCTAGTACATCTACAGATGTCCACTCTAAATCTGACTCTGTGGGTGATAAGGTTTTGATTACCTTCAGACACCTATTTTCTGAGGTCCTGCTTCAAGTTCTGCAGGACGCCAGAAAACCCACAGGAAGTTCTACATTTCCAAATGAAAAACGTTTTCCTTTCCAAATGGAAGAGGTTTTTCATCTGGTGTCTTAACTCATTCACTTCAGTGGAGCTCAGGAAGTTTGCACATGAGCAAGAGCCTAAGCCTTTTGACAAAAATCAGATTATGTCCTCACATTTCAAACAAATGTTCATATCTCTGGAACCATAGATCTTATGAAAGAAGTATAAATGGAAAATCCTTCAGCACAAACTATTTTTATAGTGGCATTTTTTTTAAGGTTCTTTGTCTTAAACTGAATTTTATAAGTCACAGTAAACACAGTAACCTGTTACATTTATAACATTTTGTAAACAACTTACAATAGCTCAATAACCGCTCAAGTTAAACAACTACTGTCAGCAGCATTTTATTCACCTAGCTGAGATCTTTCATATGAGGCTAAATAATTCTGTATGTGTTGGTTGTTGAGATATTTAGAAAAATGTAAAAATTATATCTATCTAAATTAATATCATAAAACAACAGATGTTCTTTGTGTTTCACTGTTGCAGTCATCACATTTGGGTTATTCCTGCCAGGGTAGCCCTCGGCCAGCCCGAATAACACAGGCTTAGTATTTCTGCATCGGTTGCTGTCGCTCCAGGACTGACGTCAGGTCATCAGTATTATAAAGTAAGGCAGCCGACGCCATTACATTAGTTTTTCTTGCCCTAACCTGTCAGGAGCCCCTAAGTGGGAGCCAGGTTCTGGCGGAAGAACCCCACCAGTAGAAGGTAAATACCAATATGTCCCTTGTAAGGAAAGAGAAGAAAGAAGAGGGGGGTGGAGGGAGGGAAACCAGGACTGCAACAGTTAATACACTCGAACATCTGCATTTGTGGTAAGTGTACTCAACTGTACTGTAGTCACATCTCCAACATATTCCATTTGTGGAGGAACCGAACTTGGTAATTTTATCTGGTGTTAAAAAAGCTCTGTGAATATATTTCCAGTTAAAGATTTTCCAATATTGTGTATGGGAAGTGCATTTAACTGATAACAAAATATTTACTTTAATTTCTTCATTTAGTTGTAGTGATTGACCTTTCAAAATATATTTCCAATAAGAAGCTTCAAGTATAGTTTTATAGTATATTAGTTCTTTATGTAGGAAGGATATACTATTTTCTTTATTATGGTCATTATATATAATTTCATATAAGTGATTTATGAATTTTGGCGTAGCTTTACAAGAAGAACTATTAATTATTCTACATAAATCTTGGTATTACATTAAAATACTTTGTAGAGTCAACCAATCCTGTGATTGGATTTTATAAGTTCACCACCACCACCACATAAGGCTGAAGAGCCGAGGTGCTGGAGTAGTCTGCATTTTATGGTTTGTATTTGCTGCTAACCAGATTTTATTGGATCCAGTGTGCGTTTATTTTACCTGTTTTGTGGGACTACATTGTGGATCTACTACTGGACTGGACTATACTTTTAATAAAATATAAAGGTAATCACTGGCTTCTTTCTTTGTGTGTTGGTGAGCTGTTATGTTTCCAGTTCGTGGTGAAGTGGATTTTATAAGTTGATTTATCTCTTGAATATCTAAAACTTTTAAAACTTTTACGCATTGTACCAGCAGAAAAAATTGTTTTGTTCCCAAGAAGTGATTATTTCTCTATATATTTTGTGAGGATAAAGGTATTAGGAGTTCAATCCAAAGTTTCAGTTCCATGTTAGCATTTATAAGTTTCCTAAATGAATTAATGCAGTAATTAATAAGATATGTTTTAGTAGGTTTTGCTATATTATATTGCATGCATGTACTTATTAGATGCCAAGGTTTATTAGCTTTATGTAATATTGGAAACTTATTTAAAAAAGTAAACTCATTTATTGATATGACACTTAGTAGTTCTTTCCAGTTGGCCAAATGATTGGGATTTATCAAGTCTATAATTTTGGATATGGATGCCTTTATATATGTTTCTATATCTGGAAAGTTTAATCCTCCTAGTTTCCATGGTCTAATATGATGTGCTAAGGCTATTCTATTTCTCTTGGGGAACCATAAAAATGTTAAGAAAGCTGAATTAATTTCTTTGAAAACACATCTATCGGGAAGCAATTGAATAGCTGTACCCACATATAGAATCTTGGGTAGTAAAACCATTTTTATTAATTGAAGTCTGTCTTCAAAGGTTAATTATATTTTATTCCATCTATCAATACAAATTTTCATTGCGTTAATGATATTGTTATAGTTTACTGATGTTATCCCGTTTAGATCTTTACATAAGACTATTCCTAAGTACTTTAGAGTAGATTCTTGTTTCCCTGTAATATGGTTTTCTGTAACCTGTACTACTATTTTTTTGTTTAAGAATAAAAATTTAGATTTTGACTTATTGAAGTGAAGACCTGAGATCAAGTAAAATATCTCAATTGCTACTTCTAACTCCTCGAAGGACTCTTTAGAATTAATTAAGGTTAATAATATGTAGTTGGCAAAAAGCATTATTTTAAGAATTATATTGATTGCAAACATCCGCCCCTTTCATTTTTAGGTCATTGCGTATTGTTTCTGCAAATACTTCAATGGCTAGAGCAAAAAGAATGGGCAACATAGGCCAGCCTTGTTTAGTGCCTTTTGTTATATGAATAGATTCTGATGTGAAGGGGCCTAATTTAACATAGGCTAAGTTGTTTATATATATGTTTTCTAGTAAGTGAATGAAACAAGAGTGGAAGTCAAATAGTGATACTATTCTAAATAGATAATCCCTATTTAGAGAGTCAAAAGCTTTCTCTTTGTCTAAACCTACTATTAGTATCTCTCTATTTTCTTTATTTAGATAATCTATAAGAGTAAGTATCCTCTTGATATTATTGTGTGTGTATGTCTATGGAATATAAATCCTGTTTGGTCTTTGTTGATTGTTTTAGATATGGGTATTTTAATTCTATTAGCTAAAATTGACATGAATATCTTGTAATCATTATTCAGTAGTGATATGGATCTATATGAGGCGCATAAATTTGATGATGTTCATCGTGTTACACTGCTGCAGTCATTACACTTGGGTTCCCCAGTCGGCCTGAGTTCCAAAGTCTTGGTCCGGCGTCAGTTGCTGTCGCCTCCTCCCTGACGTCAGTGCGACAGGGGTATATAAGATGCAGCCGATGCCATTTTCTTCAGCCTTTCTTGCCACGCGGTGCCCGAAGCAAAAGCAGTTTGCAAGTGTCGATCAGCCGACTCCTGAGATTTTCATTCCGAATCCAGAACCGAAGTCTTCTACAAAGCTAAGTACCCCGTTGGGGAAACTTTTTCTTGCCTCAGACTGATGTCAGTAAAAGTTAATAACTGTATTTCTTGTGGGAAGCAAATACCTCATAAGGATTTCCATTCCTATTGTATCCCATGCCTAGGCCCAGACCACAACGTCACTGGTTGTTGGTTTTGTGCTAGGTTTAACAAGCGCACTATTAAACGTCAATTTGATTTTGCCCGACATTATTTTGGCAGAAAATTCAATTACACCATGCCATCGGAACTTCCGACGACTGGAATTCATAAAAAGCGCAAAGACAAGGACAGGCATCCGAGACCCAAAACTGATGATGAGGCCTCTTCTAGGCCGGTCGCCGGTTCTCCGGTTTTCAGCGAGGCGCCATCGCAGCCCCTGACGACCGCTTCTGCAGAACCACAGGCAGTCTCCAACTCCCACGTGGAGCTGGCTGGGCCTTCGGATGCACAAGTTTTTCAGCCTACCGAAACTAACCCTTCAAAGGGAACAGAAGTAGCTGAGCAATCCACAGCTTCAAAGGGTGTTTTCAGACCTACTCATTTAAGCATTAAACCCTCTGCTAAGTCTAAGCCTCCCTTAAAAACAAAGAAACAAATACAGCATTCTCCAGGACAGGCCTCCATGCCTAAGAAACAAATGCTCAAAATGGCTGAAGACCTAATCAATGATCAGGGGGTCCCATCCCCCTCCTGATAAAAGGCCCAGACAGGATGCAGACTATGAATCATCCGACCAGGTGTGCATTTCTTCAGATTCATCCTCAGACCTTGGATATTCTTTACCCCCTTATGAGGATTCTGATGCTGAGGAATCAGTTCCATCAGCCTCTCCGCCTGAGGACTACTCCTTTGGGGAAACCTTACATACCATGAGGGAGCATTTCCATTGGGAAGGCCAGGATTACTCAGAATCCAAGAAAAGGCTCAGGGACTTCCTTTTATTACCTCAACACAGACCCCTTGCTATTCCGCCAGTGTTAAATATTGTGGATGATTTGTATACTGAATCCAGCTTAAATCCTGACTCCTTACCTCCAGCCCCAGTTAAACCTGACAGATATTAGAGTCCCTGACTCACACAAATTTCTGTATAAAGGCCCCATTGCTGACCCTGAAACTATTTCTCAGGAACCCGAAGGGATTAAGGCCTCATCAGCAAAAAACCCAGTTCCCTCTGACAGAGATTCCAGAGCATTAGACAGATGAGGAAAGAAAGTATATACGTCTGCAACTTTAGCAATGAGAGCCTTAAATTGCCAGTTTCACATGCTAAAATATCAGCAATTTCTGATGTCTCAGTTAAAACAAAAAATGCTTCCAGATTCAGATCCTCCTAATTTTAAAGAAATGCAGGATTTATTGCATGCAGCTGAACAAGTAGGAAAACATACTATGCAATGTGGGTTTGATTCTTTAGAGGCCTCCTGTAGAGCAGCAGTTACAGGCTCTGTCATTAGAAGACATGCTTGGTTAAAAGAAGATACGTTACCCGATCATGTTAAAGCAAAATTATGGGATGCACCTTTGCAGCAGGATGTGTTATTTGAAGTTAAGGAAGAAGAGGTATTAAAGAAGATGGAGGATAAGGCAAAATCTATGCAAACGGTGAAGGATTTCTTACAGGTTCAGCCTCCTCGATTTAGCAGAAATTGGCCAACAAAGAATTGGTCTTTTCCAGTTAGACAGACCTCAATGGGGCAGATACAGATAAAGAGGTAGAGGTCAACCCCAAGGTCCTTACAGGCCTTGGCAATAGGGTGCACCAGGCCAGAAAGAAGGGGAAGACAGGCCCCAACCATATAAAAAGCAGCCTCAGTGACTTCCCACTACAGCTGCGAAACAGCTCTCTCTTGGCAGCCCCCTTTGGAGGAAAACTGGCACTTTTCTATCACAATTGGCATTGGATCACCAAAGACAAATGGGCTCTCAACATTGTATCTCAAGGTTACAGGTTCCACTTTCACACTCTGCCAAGGTTAAAAGGAATGCCAAATCTGCCACCAAATCAGTGGGCAGAGGCTCAAAAACAAATTACAGCACTCATGGACATGAGAGCTATTCAAAAGGTACCACCACAGGAGCAAGGACAAGGATTTTACTCAAGACTCTTTCTGGTTCCCAGAAAGGACAAAGCCTGGAGGCCCATTCTGGATCTTTCTTCTCTAAACACTTACCTGAATGTTCCGAAATTCAAAATGTTGACACTACAGCAGCTTCTTCCCATGCTGGGCAAGAAAGCTTGGCTCGTGACCTTGGACCTCAAGGAGGCATACCTGCATGTCCCTATCAGACAAAACTGCAGAAGTTACCTCAGATTCATAGCTGGTTCAATGCACTATCAATTCTCTGCACCGCACTTTGGCTTATCTACTGCGCCTAGGGTCTTCACAAAGTGCCTGGCACCAGTAATTGCATTTTGCAGACAGAAAGGAATTCATATTTATCCGTACCTGGACGACTGCCTGATTCAAGCAGTGAGCAAGGACATTCTTCTAAAGCATCTGGCGTTCATAAAAAAGTTAAGTTGCCTGGGGTACACAGTAAACGAAAAGAAATCAAAACTAGTGCTTTCACAAGAGATAATATTCCTGGGTGCCAGCTTGAACACACCGGCCCAGATTGCTTATCTCACGCCAGACAAGCAAGGACAACTGACTCAATACTTTCAATTGATGGCAACAAAGACCCAACTCCCTGCAAGAAAAATTCTGCAGGCCTTGGGTTACATGGCGTCATGCATACAACTAATTCCATATGCCAGACTGCATATGAGGAAACTACAATGGTACCTAAAGAGTGTATGGTCTCAACACTGTCAAAGTTTGGAAACAGTTATACCACTAATTCCTTGCCTTCAACAGGAGTTTCGATGGTGGGCTCAAGCTTGTCACCTCAACAAGGGACAGCCTTTTACTCAACCCACAGCCAGGCAAACACTGACAACAGATGCATCGGATTACGCCTGGGGAGTACACATAGCAGGAAAATGTATTCAGGGCGAGTGGCCTGCAGAACAAAGTCATCTTCACATCAATCAAAAAGAGATGCTAGCTGTACAAAATGCGCTTATAGCTTTCAAGGACCTGCTGCATCCAGGACAACCATTACTAAAGACAGACAACACCACAGTTATATGGTACATAAACAAGCAAGGGGGCACACAGTCCTACCCCCTCTGCAGACAAGCCATGACCTTGTGGAACACAGCTCTAGAGTACCAAGTTCATCTGCAAGCACAATTACTGCCAGGAGAGAAGAACACACTGGCAGATGACTTAAGCAGAAACATCATGGATCCCCACGAATGGGTATTGAATCCACAAATATTCAGAATGATAACACAGAAATGGTGGAGCCCAGATGTAGATCTGTTTGCATCCGTAATGAACTGCCAGCTACAGAAATTCTGCACAAGGAGTTACCATCCACAAGCATGGAAAGTGTATGCCCTCTCATTCAGCTGGAAAAACCTACAAGTATACGCTTTCCCACCTCTACCTCTCCTTCCAAAGGTACTCATAAAAGCCAGGCAAGAAGAGCCAAAGATGATCCTGATTGCACCAGACTGGCCACGCCAGCACTGGTACCCAATCTTAAAGAACTTAGCACAAGAACCACCCTGGATTTTGCCTCAAATCCCACATCTGCTGACTCAGCACAACAATCAGATACTTCACAGCCAGCTAAAGACCTTAAACCTAGCTGCATGGAAAATTCTTTAGTCAAGCAAGCAATGCCTCTCTCCAAAGCTGTTATGGATGTCATTCTGGAGGCCAGAAGGCCTAGTACCAGGAAAGCCTATTTGGATAAATGGAAGAGATTCTGTGCCTGGAACCAGGCTCACAGCCTTGACCCTCTTGTCCCAAACATCCCTCAGATACTACAATATTTAACTGAGATGCTGGACAAGGGCCTCTCCTTTTCATCCATCAAGATCCACGTCTCTGCCATTTCTGCTCATTACAACACGGATCCACCAATTTTCTCTAATCATTTGCTAAAACAGTACCTCAGAGGGGCTAAAAACACAAGACCACCCCGTAGAGCACCTACTCCAACTTGGGACCTCAACTTTCTTTTGGAAAAATTAACTTTACCTCCTTTTGAACCAAATAACACAGCAGAATTAAAATATATCTCTTGGAAAACTGCTGTGCTACTGGCAGTAACATCAGCATGAAGAGTTTCAGAATTACAGGCGCTAATGGCAGTGGAACCTTTCCTCATTTTCCACCAGGACAGGGTGTCTTTAAGAACTAACCCTACGTTTATCCCAAAGGTGGTATCAAGTGTGGCTCTAAACCGAACTATTCACTTGCCAACTTTTTATCCAAAACCACAGAATAAAGGGGAGAGCCCACTCCCCAGTAAGGAAACCTCCATAAAAAACTTCTCCAAAGCTAACTTCATACTACTCAAGTCAGAAGTGACAAACTTCATGACACCCATGCAGATGGGAACTGAAAGTTCAACTACTGAATCCTACACAAAGGCACTGTACGAGCACATCCACTCATGCACGAATCGTGCCATCCCAAATAGAACCAAGGTGCTCTCATCCAAAAAAAGGAAGCCAATCTGGTGGTCCCCTGCCATAAACAAACTTTACAACAAAAGGAAGAAACTGTTGCAGAAAAGAGGAAAATCCCAGGATGCAAAAAACTCCCTTACAAGCCTCAGTAAGAAACTGAGATCCCTCATAAAATCCTCCAAAGCTAGTTACGAAAATAAAATTGCCAAAGATTCCAAAGACAACCACAAGGCATTCTATAACTATGTCAAGAATCTAAATGGCAATGCTCAGATCTGCTCTGAGCTAAAACAGAATGGCATTAAATATACTGATCCCAAGGATATTGCCAATATCCTGGCAGATCGATTCAGTGCCAACTTCACCCCCTCTCACCCCCTAAATGGCCCATCTCAATACCAGAAGATTGCCAAATTTCGGTAATAATGGCCACACAGGTAAAAACGCACTCTCCAAAGCTAAGAATACAGCATCCATGGGACCAGATGACATCCCGGGCTGTGTACTACATGAACTACAAAATGAACTGGAACCTCACCTAAGTGTCATGTTTAATCATAGCCTCACCTCAGGATTCGTGCCCACTGAGTGGTGCACAGCTACAGTTATCCCACTCCACAAGGGGGGATCCGCCTTGGATCCCGGAAACTACCGTCCCATCAGTCTGACAAGCCTCATCTGCAAGGCCATGGAGCGTATTATCATGGAACTTATAAACAAAGACATTGACAACCTTCAAACACTGGACCCCACCCAGTTTGGGTTCGTGAAGGGCCGATCTTGTCTCCTGAACCTGATTGACTTCTTCGAATCAGTCTCCAGAGCCATGGACAAGGGTAAGGTGGTCCACACAGCCTATGTAGACCTTCCCAAGGCCTTTGACACCATCCCCCACTCTGGAATCATAGATAAACTTACTAAACTGGGCATTAATCCCTACGTCACCCAATAGGTTGCTAACTGGCTTACTGAAAGAACCCACACTGTAAAAGTAGCCGACTCCAAATCCAGCTCCAGACAAGTGACAATTGGAGTACCTCAGGGTTCAGTCTTGGGACCGCTCTTGTTTGGCATCTACTTCTCTGAAGTACAGGACAACACTAAGGGACTCTGGCTAGCAAAGTTCACAGATGACTGCAAACTGGGAGCCATTATTGAATCCCCAAATGATGTGGATACTCTACAAAAGGGCCTTACAGAAACAGATGCTTGGTGCCAGAGCCATGGGCTCAAGCTCAATGCCAAGAAATGTATAGTTATCCCCTTTGGGAAAAAACATGTATCCGTGAATTACCATATAAGTGGCAGTACACTAAACACCGAAAGTGTGATAAGAGACTTAGGGATGCAGGTGGACAGTGGTCTCACCTTTGATAACCACATCGCCACAACAGTCAGGAAATCCTTCTATGTGGCACACCTCATCACTAAGGGCTTTTCATCCAGAAAAAAGGAGGTCATTGTCCCACTGTACTCATCCCTCATTAGACCCATTATAGAATACAACGCCCCGTTTGGTATGTACCTCTCAAGACATCTGCAACAACTGGAAAGGCCGCAGAAATACCTCACTAAAAGAATCACAGGCCTAAAGCAGATGCTCTATGCTGACCGCCTTAAATAAACTCCAGCTATACTCTGTCGCATATCGTCTACTCAGAGGCAGTCTCTGCTTAGCATACAAGGCCATGTCAAACCCAGAGCTGTTGGACATGCTACACTTAAAGAAATCCCAATCACTCAGAGCCACACACTCCAGGGATCTAAACCTTGTCATCACAATAAACAAAACATGCTGGAGGGATAGGTTCCTGACCCAGAGACTCCCCAGACTCTGGAATAGATTGCCCATACATGTCAAGCAGAGTGCCTCTCTGGCCCTCTTCAAAAGGAACCTTGATGATTGGATGGGAGAAAGGAAATTCACCCCGGGGATCATGTCAGTTGCCCTGCTAGACAGGGGTCCAGGGAAGTAAATAGTGTGGGAAGAAATAGCCAGGGAATTGTTATCGCTAGGCTTGTATAGGCCCTAGGACTGATAGCCTAGTACCAACCTATGAGAGACTACTGCATTCTTTGGACATTCACAAGCAGTTACGCTTCTACTTGGACAAAACCAAAGCTTTCAGAAAATCTGAGCAATTATTGGTAGCATATGTTGCAGGAGCACAGGGAAAAGCCATTTCAAAATAGACTATTTCAAAGTGGATAGGACATTGTATATGTTTCTGCTATACACACCATGGGAAACCTGTACCTAGCAGCAATAGATCTCACTCCACCAGGGCAACAGCCACTTTAACTGCCTACCTCAGAGGAGTACCTACCAAGGATATTTTGGAAGCAGCAACATGGAGTTCTGTGCATACCTTCACCAAGCATTACCATTTGCCTTTATACTCCAAATCTAGAGCTGGCTTCGCCACTGCAGTGCTGCAGGGCCTTATAGCCTCCCCTAATGCCTTATAGAACCAGCCACCCTACCTCAGCTTTGGGATTCCACCCAAGTGTAATGACTGCAGCAGTGTAACACGATGAACATAGTACAGGTGTGTACCTACCATAAATGTAGATGTTCGAGTGTAAACCCTGCTGCATTCCAGGTTACCCTCCCTCCTTCCCCTCTTACTTGCTGGTAGGTACCTATGTCTTCTACCCTTTACTACCTATGGGGAGTATTTGCTGGTAACTGAAAGTTGTTTGCTTTTCTTATGTAAAGTTTACTAGCAGTTTGAATTGCCTACCTATTTGGGGGCACCTGACATCTGGGGCAAGAAAAACTGAAGAAAATGACGTCTGCTGCATCTTATATACCCCTGTCGCACTGACGTCAGGGAGGAGGCGACAGCAACCGACGCCGGACCAAGACTTTGGAACAGGCCGACTGGGGAACCGCCTGACGGCAGGATAACCCAAGTGTAATGACTGCAGCAGTGTTTATACTCAAACATCTACATTTATGGTAGGTACAAAACTGTACTTTTTATCCTTTTTTAGAGTCAGAGTAATTAAAGAGCATTTCCAAAAGGGTGGAATTATTGCATTTGTTTTAATTTCTATTAAAGTTTTATGGAGTAGGGAGGTTATCGTTGGGGGAAAAAGTTTATATAATTCCATAATGATACCATCTATTCCTGGTGCTTTGTTAGTCTTGCCTTCTTTAATTTTATCAATAACTTCCCTATAGGATATAGGCTTTTGTAAGTCTGATTTTAATTCTTCTGGTATCTTTTTAATATTAGTAAAATTAATAACTGTGTTTAGTTGGTCAATATGGGAGTTCTCTTTTTTAAAGTGCTCCATGTAGTGATATCTGAATGCATCAAGAACATCTCCTATATCCGATAGTTTTTTCCCTTTCATTTCATGATAAATGTTAATATTATTGGATTTGGCTTGTATTTTGATTCTTGTGGTTAAGTTATGTAGATATTTGGGAGAGGTGGCCAAGTAGTTTACTTTTAATTTTTCTAATGCTAAACCAGTTTTATGTGTTAATATTTAATTATATTTATTATTTAACTCCTCTGTTTTCTTTCTGATTTGAGGGGAGTCTTTGATTTTTTTTTTCATTTTTAATTGACGTGTTTGGATTGTGCATCTAATAATTCTTTTCCCATTATTTTATTTTATTTGTGTACCAAGTAAGAGTTTTACCAAGTATATATGCTTTTAATGAGTCCCATACCATTATTTTATTGATTTCCTGTTGTATAATTAATATCTAGAACAAACTGTAATTCTGATAACAACCAAGGTTTAAATTCTTTAATTTTTGTTATATTTGATGGAATTCTGGATGATAAGATTAAAGGTTTGAAGTCAGTTTGGAAGAATCATGGTCTGAAAAGGGGCATGGAGTAACTGAGAAAGTTAGTGATTTTTCAATGCAGGTCTTGGACAATTAATATTTTGTGTATTCTAGTTTGAGTACCATATCTGTGGTCTCAATGGGAAAACAAGAGAGATTTATCATCTTTCAAATTAAATGTGTCTAGATTAATTTCATTTACTATCCATTTTTTTAAAGATTTGGAGATGGAGGAAGTCCTAAGGGGTCTCTTATTAGTGGTTTCAAATGAATCTAGAATGCAGTTGAAATCTCCTCCTATTATTAATTACCCTTATGATTATTAGAGGTTCTGAAGTCTGTGTGTTTTCATTGTTCCTGCTCCGATACCAGGGAACCAGTGTAGGTTTACCAATGTCCATATTCTGTTTTTAAATTTGACTACCACCATAGCCATAAGACCTTCTTTGTCTTCATATTTAAAGATGTTTTTTGGCATTATAATATTCTTTTTCCATAAGATTGTTACACCTTTAGTCTTTGTCTTGTGGGTAGACTGAAATAAAATTAAATAATCTTTAGGATTCCAGGAATAACTATCATTTGTTTTGAAATGTGTCTCTTGAAGAAAAACTACTTGTGCTTTGTTTAATTTTAAGTATTGTAACAAATTAGATCTTTTAGTTCTATTTATACCATTGGTATTCAAGGATAATAGGGTTAAATCCATGTCATTTTATTTGTCAAAAGGATGAGTCTCTTTTTTTTTTTTGACTATTCAACATATTCAGCAAAAACAGGTTTTTTTATGTATAAGTATTTAAGATCATTTGTCAGATTTGTCTCTATCATAAATATCAAAATACTGTTTTTGTCAGGTTTAAAAAGAAAAGGAGATTTTTTTTAGATAATGTCAAAGTAAACATAACAACAAATGATGTAACTGAATTCCACTCTAAACATGGAATGAACATCATTCCTAATCTAATAGATAAAAATTGAGTCTACTAGATTATCACTCATACTTTTAACAGACACAAAAGCTCTTTGAGCTCCATAAACTAAACTAATATATGGAGAATAGTTTATAAAGAGAATGTAAGAACTGAAAATATATATTTCTTTTCCTTTTTTTTAATTTTTTAAAAAAATTGACATAGTTTAATAACACTGTAATGTCCTACTGTTCATGAATATGATAGCATTAGTTGTAACTGTAACTACTTAACAATTAAAACATATATGATGTAAACAAGCGATGTTTATCATATTTCTTAAAATATTCTCCTTAATATAAATTATTGCGTTACTTGTGATGCAGCATTAATGATATTAGTCATGTGAAAAAGTGTGTTTAATGTAAAATTTTGTCATATAGAACAACATTGTTCAGATAGGCTGCTAGAATAAATCAATCTACACAAATTTCTGGAGTTATTGTATACTTTACCAATTACATTAGAGTAACAACACAAACATGTTTCTTTAACCAACTTTGTTGTTAAACTTGCCCATAAGTACTATAGATAACCATGAACTAAAAGCTAGCGAAAAAGGCAAAGAAAGTCGCAGGTAAACCAACGGTCTTTAATCCAACAATAGTGACTCAAAAAATCCCAACGGACTACAAACCAGCATTAACATTAAAATAAAGCGCTTTTCGTCCTGCTCACTAGCAGGACTTCTTCAGATAAAAAGTGTCATAAAATTTTCATCATTAAGTAATGAATGAAAGGATGGGCGTTGCATGCAACACAAGCTGCACTCAATTAACTTAAAGGAGCATTGCTCACTATAGTACATAAATTATGATGCATGATACATATGTTTACAAGTTTCTTCCTCTCTGTATAGTAAAAAATAAAAAACTAAGTGAAAAATCTCATTGTTAACAACAGTACAACCAGAAACTGAGATTTGTTAAAATCTCAAACAATGAATTACCACACTACTATTCCACCAACTGAACACTTGCAGGCAGGCATGTCAAGGATTTACAAATACGAATAATACAAAAGCTATGTGTGAAAAGATGGTAAATAATACTTTTATGAACCTAGTGTCATACATTTAAGAGTTTTTTTAATATTTTATTATGTTTAAAATTCCCAAATACATAAACCTGGAAGTATACCCAAGTCCTACATCCCTAATGAAAACTGTAATTCTAATTTAATTTTAATTTTTGTTTTAATTTTTAATGTTTAATGTTTCAATATTTGATGTTTTAATAGTTACCTTGTTACTGTTGCATTTTCTTTTCTCCGAAAGGTAACAAGAGTATTATGTGAATATGTTTATAGTATACTAGCATTTCAAATTCCTAAGTTTGAGTATACAATCTAAAGATACTACCTCATTCAAACCTGGGTGGAAACAAGATCCAGTACGAAGTTGCCAACATAATTCAAGCTGTTACAACAGTAAAGATGAATGTCCACTTCTATTATCGTCAAATACTGAGTCAATGGCTCTAAATAGGAAAAAATGATGTGGGTTGACCCTATATGTCTTGCCAGAGCATTGTCTAAGCTTTGGTTTCTAATTTTATACAAATGCTCATAAACACGTTCTTTCAACTTACGATCGGTTTTACCGATGTAGAAAGCAGCACAACCTGAGCATTGAGCCACATAGACAACAAATTTAGACTGGCAAGTAAACCTAGAATGGATCTTGTATGTAGTATTTTTAATGGTTACCTCTCTGCCTGTACTCATGTGCTTACAGTAGTTGCACATTTGGCATTTGTACATACCGCATTTCCAATTTAAACCTAGTTTGTTAAGCTCTAATAGACTTTTCAAATTGGTACCACACTTATTTGTAATTCGAGGATTGTTCTCAAACCTATCAGAAATATGAGCATCTCTCCTAATTATTTCCCAATTTTTATATAGGATAAACTTAATCTCCTTGGCATCACTACTAAAAGGGGTTATCAGACTGATTGTGTATTCATATTTATCAGAATGACTGAAGTCAATTGTTCCAGTGTTATTAAAACTCAAACTAAGAATTGGCCTATATAGGCCTTGTTCTCTCTTAGTGGTAACTTCATTACAAACCATGTCTATCAAGTCCTCAGGGTAGCCCCTTTTAAAAAACATATCCTTTAATTTTTGACTTTCATATAAAAAGTCTGACTCAAGTGTGATCATACGTGCAGCTCTCACAAATTGTCCCTTGACAGCTGACTTTTTTTGGTGCCAAGGGTGACAGCTGCTGTAATGGAGTAAAGAATTAGAATATGTATGTTTTCTGTAAATTTTAGAAACATATGAATTTTTTGTTACATCTTTGCTCAAATCTACATCCAGGTAAGAAATCTGGTCTGTGTCAAAGGCAAATGTAAAGGAAAGGAAGCTTGTTGTGCTATTAAAATAATCCACCAATGCTATATTGCATCATCCCTGTCACCATTAAGTAGTATAAAAACATCATCAAGGAAGTGTGTGTAAAAATAAATCTGTTTCTTTATATCAGGTTTGTTAAAAATAAACTCTTGCTCCCATGATGCCATGACCAAATTTGCATAGCTAGCCCCACTGCTGTTTTTTGAACAAAGTATTTGTTGTTGACTGTGATGTAATTGTTGTTAAAAATAACATCCAACATTTCCTCTATTAAATTTACTTCCTCTAATGGTGCTCCCTTAGCCCGCAAAAGCCTACTAGTCCGTTCAGTCCCTTCATCATGTGGAATTGAAGAGTAAAGGTCCTGGGCATCAATTGTTAAAAAAAATTCAAAAATTGACTATAGTCCAAATTGTTAATTTGGGCTAAAAATGTCCAGGAATCTTTACAAATTTGCTGTTCCTGGGTCACATATTTTTGAGGGTTTCATCTACCCATTTCGCCCAAGGATACGTTAGACTAGACCTTGCGTGTACTAATGGTCTCATTGGTGGGTTACCGATGTTTTTGTGTAATTTGGTAACATCAAGGACAATAGGTGTTCTAGGGGCTGGCATGCTAAGATACTTAAAAAGGTCAGAGGGAATCCTAGCTTCCAAAAACATCTCGTATAAATGTGATTTAATTTTAGAACAAGCTTGATTTAATTCATTACGTGATACAAGTTGATAAGTAAGACTGTTGACTATCTTTTCCATTTCATTTGTATAGTCTTCAATGTTCATTACTACTAACCCACCACCCTTGTCTGGTGACATAGTCCGAACAGGGGCCTGCTGAATTAAATATAACAAGTCACCTTGATGTTCTTCGTCTTCCCTTGCTGCAGTCCTGACAATTGGGTATAGTCCGCGTCCCAGTCGGCCCGAATACCAGAGTATAAGGCTGACGTTGGTCATGGCGCCTTAGACTGACGTCAGTACGTCAGGGTACTAATGCGCATGACCGGCGTCATTTCCTCAGTCTTTTTTGCCGCATGGTCCGATGCAGAAGCAATTTTGCGAGTGCAGGTTGGCGTTCTGAGATTTTCCGATACCGGAGTTTCAGACCGAATACAGAGTTGGCTAAGTAACCCCGTTGGGGAACATTTTGGTTTTTTCTTGCCTCAGTATTTAACCGGATGTCAGAAAAAGTGAATAACTGTATTTCTTGTGGGAAGCAGATACCGCATAGGGATTATCATACTTTGTGTATACCTTGTTTAGGGCCTGAGCACGACGTTGTTGGTTGCCGCTCTTGTGCTAGATTTAATAAGCGCACTATTAAGAGGAGGCTTGATTGTGCTAGGTTAGTGTTTGGGAAACGTTGCAATTATACTATGCCGTCGGATGCTCCGACGCCTGCTTCATCTAAGAAGCGCAAGGACAAAACTGTGAAATCTAGGGGTGAGGAACCGGCAGTCCCGGACGTCGGTCCTTTAGAAGGCTCAGGGGAGCCAGAGGTTTTGCCAGGAGTCTCTATGGAGTCTCAGGCGGATACTTTACTGTTACAGGATGTGCCCTCTCAGGAGGTAGGCCAGGCTGAGGGGGCTTCTCAGGTAACTGTTCTTCCCTCTCTTCCCAAGGTAGTTAGGGCCTCTCCTTCTGTTGCCAAAGCTTCTTTTAGAGGAAGGCCAAGTTCAGCTTCTGTAGGGGCTTCTCCTAGCATTTTGGGCTCTGTGCCTAAGAAACATATGCTTAAAATGGCAGAAGATTTGATTACTCTGATTAGAGGTTCTATGCCCCCACCTGATAAGAGGCCTAGGGTGGAACAGGAGTTTGATAGTTTTGAACAGTGTTCACAGGCTTCAGAGTCTTCTGTGGAAGACTTGCAAGAGTTTCCTACTTATTCTGATTCTGATGTGGATGATTCCACTCCTTCAGCTTCTCCTCCTGAGGATTTTTCATTTTCAGAAACTCTTCACTCCATGAGGGAGCACTTTAAATGGGAAGGTCAAGATTACTCTGACTCCAGAAAAAGGCTTAGGGAATTCTTGTTTTTACCCCAGCATAGGCCCTTAGCTATTCCTCCTGTGTTGACTGTGGTGGAGGATGTTTTTGCAGAGGCTTCTCTGAACCCTGATTCCTTGCCTCCTGCTCCTGTTAAGCCTGATAGGTATTATAGGGTGCCCGAAGCTCATAAGTATTTGTTTAAGAGTCCCAGGGCGGACCCAGAAACTGTTTCTCAGGGGCCTAAAGGTGTTAAAGCTTCTGTGGTTAAAAATCCTGTACCCTCTGATAAAGAGGCAAGGGCTTTGGATAGGTGGGGTAAGAAAGTATATACTTCTTCCACTCTAGCCATGAGGGCGTTGAATTGTCAATTTCATATGCTGAAATATCAAAATTATCTCCTTTCACAATTGAAAGCTAAGGTGGATGCTTTGGCGGGAGGTATTGAGTGTAAAGAATTGCTGGATTTGGTTCATGTGTCTGAACAAGTGGGTAAGCATTCTTTGCAGTGTGGTTTTGATGCTGTTCAGGCCTCCTCGAGGGTGGCTGCTACTAGTTCTGTTCTTCGCAGACATGCATGGTTGAAGGATCAGAATTTAGCTGAGCATGTTAAGACCAGGATTTTGGATGCTCCTTTACAGTCTGATGTGTTGTTTGGACCGCCTGTGGAAGCAGTTTTAAAGAAAATGGAGGACAAAGCTAAGTCTATGCAGACTGTTAAAGATTTTTTGCAGGTGCAGCCTCCGAAGTTTAGTAGAAATTGGCCTGCTAAGGGGTGGACATATCCTGCTTATGGTTCCCAGTCTAGGGGTAGGTCTAGACATGGTAGGGGCAGGGCTCAAGGTTCATTTAGGCCTAGATCAGACAGTTCACCTGCTCAGACTTCTGGTGAGGGCAGGGGTCAGTCCTTTCGTAAGCAGAACCAATGACCTGCCTTTTCAGCTGCCAGTGGACTCTCGTCTGGCAGCTCCTTTGGGAGGAAGATTGTCTCTTTTCAAAGAAAATTGGGATTTAATCACTCAAGACAGATGGGTGCTGGATATCATTCATCACGGGTACAGATTTTATTTCCACACAATGCCCCCTTTCAAAGGCATGCCAGATGTTCCTCCTCCACAAAGAAAAGAGGCTCACAAGCAAGTTTCTCAGTTACTCCAGATAGGGGCTATTCAGCCAGTCCCTGTGTCAGAAAGGGGCTTCGGATTTTATTCTCGCCTGTTCCTAGTACCAAAGAAGGGGAACATGTGGAGACCAATTTTGGATTTATCTATCCTCAACACTTATCTGGACATTCCCAAGTTCAAGATGTTGACGTTACAGCAACTGTTACCTCTGCTGGGCAAAGATCACTGGATGGTAACTTTGGATCTCAAGGAGGCTTACCTTCATGTGCCCATAAGGCTAAGTTGCAGAAAGTATCTGCGGTTTCGAACTGGAGATTTTCATTATCAGTTCTCTGCATTGCCCTTTGGCTTATCTACTGCGGCCAGAGTATTCACAAAGGTTCTGGCTCCAGTGATAGCTTACTTCAGGCTTCAAGGCATTCAAATTTATCCTTACTTGGACGACTGCCTGATTCTGGCTCAAGAAAAGGAACATCTTCTACAGCATCTGGAATATGTCATAGCAGTGCTAAGATGCCTAGGGTATTCTGTGAACGAAATAAAGTCCAGTCTAGTACCCTCTCAAGACATGTGCTTTCTGGGTGTGAGACTGAATACAGCAGCCCAGATGGCCTTTTTAACCCCGGACAAACAAAAGAGTCTGTCACTTTACTTCCATCAACTATCTCATCAGTCCGTGCTGACTGCAAGGACAGTCCTTCAAGCATTAGGGTTCATGGCATCTTGTATTCTGGTGCTTCCCAATGCCAAACTGCATATGAGGAAGCTGCAATGGTATCTCAAAATGTATGGACACAGCACTGCCAAGATTTGGACACTGTCATTCAAATAATACCTTGCCTTCAAAAGGAATTCTTGTGGTGGGCTCAGGAATGTCACCTAAACAAGGGACTCTCTGTGACCCGGCCAGAGGCGAGTCAGATTTTAACGACAGATGCCTCGGACACTGCTTGGGGAGCTCATCTAAATGGAAAGTGGATACAAGACAAGTGGCCTGCCAGACTACAGCATCTACATATCAACATGAAGGAGATGTTAGCAGTCCAGTTTGCATTGATGGCGTTCAAGGAGTTACTTCTTCCAGGGCAGGTGTTGATTCTAACAGACAACACAACTGTCATGTGGTACATCAACAAGCAAGGGGAACACATTCTTATCCTCTATGCAGGCAAGCAATGATTTTATGGGAGACTGCGTTAAGCCTGCAACTAACTCTTCAGGCAAGGTTTCTGCCAGGAGCACAGAACTCCCTAGCAGATGTATTAAGCAGACAAATCATGGATCCCCACGAGTGGAAACTGGATCTTCATGTATTTCAGAAATTGACAGTGTCATGGGGAACTCCAGACATAGATCTGTTCGCTTCTCCACTAAACCACCAGCTGCCAAAGTATTGCACAAAGGGGTTTCATCACACAGCTTGGAAAGTAGATGCTCTGTCTTTCAGTTGGAAAAACCTTCATGTCTATGCCTTTCCACCTCTACCTCTTCTTCCAAAGGTATTACTAAAGGTCAGACAGGACAGGCCAAGGATGATTTTGATAGCTCCAGATTGGCCTCGGCAACTCTGGTACCCACTTCTAAGGAGTCTTGTAAAGAAGCCTCCATGGCCTTTACCTCTGATTCCTCATCTGTTATCTCAGAAGGACGGTCATCTGCTCAATGTCAAGCTTCAATCTCTTCATCTCACAGCTTGGCATATTCTGTGTTGAAGCATGGTAGGTCTCAGCTTCCTCAACAAGTTTTAAATGTGATTATGGAAGCTAGACTGCCTAGTACTAGGAGAGTATGCAGAAAAATGGAAGAGATTTTTATTTTGGAGTACAGCAAAGAATTTGGAGATTTCAGAGCCTAATTTGAGTGTGGCTCTTCAATATCTTACTGAATTATTGGACAAAGGTTTGTCTTTCTCTTCCATAAAGATTCATGCTGCAGCAATTTCAGCTCACTATGATTGTGACCCACCTTTGTTTTCGCATCCTTTGTTCAAGCAGTTTCTTAGAGGGGCAAAGAATATAAGACCCCCACGTAGAGCTCCTACTCCTGCTTGGGATCTCAATTTTGTGTTGGAAAAACTTACTCTACAACCTTTTGAGCCTGCAGCTACTGCTGAATTGAAATATTTGTCATGGAAGACTGCTTTTCTGTTGGCTATTACTTCTGCGAGAAGGGTGTCTGAGTTGCAGGCCCTTATGGCAGTAGAGCCCTTTTTGATTTTCCATAAGGACAGGGTATCATTACGTACTAATCCTTCCTTTATGCCTAAGGTGGTTTCTAGTGTGGCTTTAAACCAAACTATTCATTTGCCTACGTTTTTTGCAGACCCTCAAAATAAAGGGGAAAAGATTTTGCACACTTTAGATGTACACAGGCAATTGCGTTATTATTTGAGCAGGACTAAAGCTTTTAGGCAGTCTCAACAGTTACTTGTTTCTTTTGCTTTAAGTTCACAGGGCAAGCCTGTGTCAAAGCAAACTATTTCTAGGTGGATTGGCTTTTGCATTGCATTTTGTTATTCCCATCATGGCAAAGAGGTTCCAGCTGGGATTAGGCCTCATTCCACTAGGGCTACTGCCACTTCAACAGCATTTCTAAGGGGGGTGGCAACTAAGGATATTCTGGAAGCAGCTACTTGGAGTTCAGTGCATACTTTCTCTAGGCATTATCACCTGCCTATATACTCTAAGACTAGAGCTGGTTTTGCCACAGCTGTTTTACAAGGCATGTTGTCAGCTCCTGCTACTTTATAATTTGCCAGCCTCCCTTACCTCTGCTTTGGGATTCTACCCAATTGTCAGGACTGCAGCAAGGGAAGACGAAGAACATAGTACAGTTTTGTACCTACCATAAATGTAGATGTTCGAGGATTCCCTTGCTGCAGTCCAATTTACCCTCCCTCCTTCCCCTCTGTGTTTCAGGGTGGTTGTGTAGGTGAGTTTACATGCTTATATTTTTTGTATATATTACTGTATATATTGTACATGTTTTTTGGTGCAGGTTGTTTTTGGGACTTGTCTTTTTGGGTCTTCTGACATCTGGGGCAGGAAAAGACTGAGGAAATGACGTCGGTCATGCGCATTAGTACCCTGACGTACTGACGCCAGTCTAAGGCGCCATGACCAACGTCAGCCTTATACTCTGGTATTCGGGCCGACTGGGACGCGGACTATACCCAATTGTCAGGACTGCAGCAAGGGAATCCTCGAACATCTACATTTATGGTAGGTACAAAACTGTACTTTCTTTGGAAGTGTTAGAAGGGGAATGAAGCTTTTTATTAAATCTTGATCTAGATGAGTTGTAAAAGTCCAACTCACAAATTTGTTCAAACAATTGCAACATGGGGTGAAGGGGGGGGGGCAAAATGTGCTAGATGTATGTGAAATACTTCTCTGTATGTTTACATTGTCAATAAACATTAATGACAAGTTTAACTTTATAACATACAATTTTAAATCAATTAATATTTTTGCCAGATCTACCCTTCTGGATGGAACAAAAGTATTCCTCTTTGCTAACAGTTCGACCAAAGGTGGGTCAATAGCAATGTCCATGTAGTTGTAGATTTTGAAATCCTTGTCCTCATTCAAAAGAATTTCTTTTAACTTAGGATGTGGAAGTTGTGTTATGTCCAGACATGGCAAACACATCTCCTGCGCCTGTGATTCTTCGGCCTGTTGTTGTTGTTGAACTGTGGTTTTTTGCCCTTCGATTTCAAGTTGTACTGTGAGGCCGAATTCTGAAAGTTTTGGGCATTTTGGGCTGGCAGAGGTTCTCGTGAGTCGCTAGACGTGTCAAGTCTTTGACTAAGATGGTCCCCTTGGGGCACATTAAAAGTGGCCTGTGAACTACACAGGTCATGTTGGTTTACAACTAGTGTATTTTGGGTTTTGTTTACTAGTCCATAACTGTTAGTTTTAAAAACTTGTGAAGGTGGGGGTTGAGGGTAAGCAACCCCTTCTTTATATGCTGTACGGTCTCTGTTGAGCTTTGTCATCTTGACTTCTCTTAATTCAATTAAATGTTGGTCAATACTGACAAAAATTCTGTCATAGTCATACATGCAATGCCCAAAATCAGAGTGTTGTTTAATACTGCTATCTAAAGTTATTGCTTCTTCAAGTAGTTGGTCAGTAGTTATTTGGTAATGTTTGACCATTAAGTAAAGTAAGTCTAACCGTTGTTTAATGAACATAGCAACAAGTTCTTGATGAAAAACAGACCCTGCCAGCAACCTTGTAGGGTACTGGCAAACTCTTAAGCCTTTAGGCACAATACTTTCATTAATGCATTGATGGAAATACGTCACTTCCAATAAAAGTTTTTTATATTTAAACAAAATTTTGTCCAAATTCTGAAGCAAAAAGGAAATGTTACCTGCTTCTTCAGCAAGATGATTTTGTGCCTGGGTAGGTTGCATGTTTACTAGCTGCATCGGTTCTTTAAGCCATTGATCGAATGATGGTATGGCATTTGAATCCACGTTCCCGGATGCCTGATTGTGTAATAAATGCATCCGCCCCGATGTATTCCTATTGATAGTAAAAGCTGAAGAATTGGATAATACCGTTACACTCATGTAACCATTCAGTCCCCCATTCGAAACATTGTTAGTTACTAGCTCGGCTGAAGAGCCTGGAGCTAATACGGTACAAGTAACTGGTGCTGGAATATTAGATGTTCATCGTGCATACAGCTGCAGTCATAACAGATGGGTTCTCCTGCCGTCAGGCGGGTCCTCGGTCGGCCGAATTCCAAAGTCTAGGTCTGGCGTCGGTTGTCGTCGCTTCTTCCCTGACGTCAGTGCAACAGGGGTATAAAAGAACCAGCCGATGCCATTTTCTTCAGTCTTTCTTGCCGCGCGGTGCCCGAAGCAGAAGCAGTTCGCAAGTGCCGGTCGGCCAGCTCCTGAAATTACGAAAATTTTGCAACCGAAGTCTTCTTGAAAGCTAAGTACCCGTTAGAAACTTTTCTTGCCTCAGACCGATATCAGACAAAGTTAATAATTGTATTTCATGTGGGAAGCAAATACCGCATAAGGATTTCCATTCCCTCTGTATTCCTTGTTTAGGCCCAGACCACGACGTCTCGGTCTGTCGCTTTTGTGCTACATTCAACAAACGCACCATTAAGCGTCGGGCGGAGTTCGCCCAGCATTATTTTGGCAAAACATTTAACTATATTATGTCGTCGGATACTCCGACTCCAGTTTTGTCTAAAAAGCGCAAAGATAAGGACCAACACACTAGGTCCGCGGCCTCTACCGACACCATGCCATAGCTGACTACATGTGGTCCGGTTCTCAGCGAGGCGCCTATGCAGCCCCTGACTATCGACGACACTTCATTGGCGGTGACTCCTGTGCCCGAGGTCGCAGGCTCCTCGGCCCACACCCCGACTACAGATACCGAAGCCACTCTTGGTGGTGAATCTCAAAATGTGGACAGGTCTACCTCCTCTCAAGGTGTCTTCAGACCTTCCTCTTCTTTTTCCATCAAGGCTTTCACTAGGTCTAAAGCAGCCATGCATTCTAAGAGACAAGCTACACAGGGCCCATCTCCAGGCCCCATGCCTAAAAAACAGATGCTTAAAATGGCTGAGGATTTAATTACTCTTATCAGGGGTTCTCAACCCCCCCCCCCCGGACAAAAGGCCCAGAGTGGAGGAAGAATCCCCCTCCTCTGATCAGGGCAGGGCTCCATTATATCAGAGCACTCTGATGAACAGGAACATTCTTACTCCCCTTTTGAAGACTCTGATGCAGAGAAGTCCATTCCCTCTGTATCCCCCCCAGAGGATTACTGATTTGGGGAAACTTTGCATACCTTAAGGCAACACTTCCACTGGGAAGGCCAAGATTATTCAGAATCCAAGAAAAGGCTTAGGGAATTTCTCTTGCTACCTCAGCACAGGCCTCTGGCTATATCTCCTGTCTTGGACATACTAGATGATGTGTACTCGGAGGCCTGCCTTAACCCGGATTCTCTACCTCCAGCCCCAGTCAAGCCTGACAGGTACTACAGGGTTCCTGACTCACACCAATTTCTATACAAAAGCCATGCTGCTGACCCAGAAACCATCTCACAGGGCCCCAAGGGAATTAAGGCCTCCACTGCTAAAAATCCATTACCTTCCGAGAGAGATTCCAGATCCTTAGAAAGGTGGGGAAAAAGGTATATACCTCGCCACCTTAACCATGAGGGCATTAAACTGTCAGTTCCATATGCTAAAGTACCAACAGTTTTTGTTATCACAATTGAGAAGTAAAATGTCACAACCTGAACAACCAGAATTGAAGGAGTTGCAGGATTTGATGCATAGTGCAGAACAAGTGGGTAAACATACCTTACAATGTGGTTTTGATGCTCTAGAGGCCTCATGTAGAGCTGCTGTTACAGGATCAGTCATACGTAGACATGCCTGGCTCAAGGAACAAACCTTACCAGATCATGTCAAAGCTAAATTACTAGATGCTCCTCTACAAAAGGATGTGTTATTTGGTGCTAATGCTGAGGAGGTATTAAGGAAAATGGAGGAAAAGGCTAAATCAATGCAAACAGTGAAAGATTTTCTACAGGTACAACCCCCACGTTTCAGTAGAAATTGGCCTTCCAAAAATTGGTCCTTTCCAACCACGGACAGACCCCAAAGAGGTAGATACAGGCGCCCGAGGGGCAGAGGGCAATCCCAAGGATCGTTTAGAGGCAGACAATGGCAAGCTCCTACACAAAGAGGTGGTGAGGATAACTCGCAACCATTCAGAAAGCAAGCCCAATGACTTTCCCCTTTGCATGCCAAGCAAGACTCAAATGACAGCACACTTAGGCGGAAAACTGGTATTATTTTCAAAAAATTGGCATATTGTCACAAAAGACAAATGGATCCTGGACATTATAAACAGAGGCTACAGATTCCATTTTCACACCCTTCCAAAAATGAGAGGCATGCCAAACCTGCCACACAATCAAAGGGTAGAGGCACAAAGACAAATTTCAGATCTCATAGACATGAAAGCTATTCAAGAGGTACCTACGCATCTAACAAGGTCAAGGTTTTATTCCAGACTATTCCTGGTACCAAGGAAGGGAAAAGATTGGAGACCTATTTTGGACCTATCCATCCTAAACACATTTCTACTCGTACCAAAATTCAAGATGCTCACTCTACAGCAGCTTCTTCCCATGCTGGGCAAGGAGTCTTGGCTGGTAACATTGGACCTCAAGGAGGCATACCTGCATGTCCCAATCAGACAAAATTGCAAAAGATACCTCAGATTTCTTGCAGGTTCAACCCATTATCAATTCTCTGCATTGCCCTTTGGCTTATCTACTGCGCCCAGAGTATTCACGAAATGCCTGGCATCAGTAATTGCCTACTGCAGACTTCAAGGGATACAAATATACCCCTATTTGGACGACTGCCTGATCCAAGCGGACAGCGAGCACATTCTTCTGAAACATCTGGCTTATGTAATAATGTTGTTGAATTCTCTGGGATACACAGTCAACAGAAAGAAATCAAGGCTAATACCCTCTCGGAAAATAATTTTCCTGGGTGCCAACTTGAACACAAATGCCCAGATGGCCTACCTCACGCCAGAGAAGCAGGGGAAACTAACTCAATACTTCAGAACACTAGCAAATTGCACCAGGCTGACTGCAAGGAAAATCCTGCAGGCTCTGGGATTCATGGCATCTTGCATCTTACTAATCCCATGTGCAAAGCTGCATATGAGGAAACTTCAATGGTACCTGAAAAACCTATGGTTTCAACACAGCCACAGTTTGGAAACAATAATACCACTAATTCCATGTCTTCAAAAGGAATTTCTGTGGTGGGCTCAAGCATGCCAAACAAACACAGGTCTCCCATTCAGCAAGCCTCAAGCAAATCAAGTCATCACAACAGACGCCTCGGACTACGCCTGGGGGGCGCACATGACAGATCGGTGCATTCAGGGCAAATGGTCCCAAAAAGAAAAGCACCTTCACATCAATCAAAAGGAAATGCTAGCAGTAATAAATGCTATTATAGCTTTCAAAGACCTTCTGCAACCAGGTCAATTATTGATAAGAACGGACAACACCACAGTAATGTGGTACATAAACAAACAGGGAGGAACCCATTCATACCCCCTATGCAGACTGGCCATGTCACTTTGGAACATGGCCCTGGACTTACAAATCGAACTACAAGCACAGTACTTGCCAGGCAAGGAAAACACGCTGGCAGACAACCTAAGCAGAAATATGACAGATCCACACGAATGGAAGTTGCATCCTCAAGTTTTTACAGAGATAATTCAAGCATGGGGAAGGCCAGACATAGATCTCTTTGCCTCCCACAAAAATCACCAATTGACAAAATTCTGCTCAAGGATTTTTCATCCAAAGGCCTGGAGAGTGGACGCTCTCTCTTTCAGTTGGACATCAATGACAGTTTATGCCTTCCCACCTCTTCCTCTGCTGCCCAAAGTTCTATTAAAAACCAGAGCAGACAGACCAGAGATGATTCTCATTGCTCCAGACTGGCCAAGACAACACTGGTACCCACTCCTGAGCAGCCTGATGCATTCCACACCATGGACCCTGCCTCTAATGCCTCTTTTTCTGACTCAGCACAGCTTCAAAACTCTTCACAGTCAGCTAAAAACCTCTGCTGCCCAAAGTTCTATTAAAAACCAGAGCAGACAGACCAAAGATGATTCTCATTGCTCCAGACTGGCCAAGACAACACTGGTACCCACTCCTGAGCAGCCTGACGCATTCCACACCATGGACCCTGCCTCTAATGCCTCTTCTTCTGACTCAGCACAGCTTCAAAACTCTTCACAGTCAGCTAAAAACACTCAATCTAGCCGCATGGAAGATTCCTTAGCATCACAACAGACCCTACTCTCCAAGGAGGTGCAGGATGTCATTTTGGAGGCCAGAAGGTCCGTCTACTAGAAAAGCTTACTCCGCAAAATGGAAACGGTTTTGTGTTTGGAATGAGAAAAAGGGCCAGGATCCTGGAAAACTGAATTTGCCTCAAATATTACAGTATCTAGCTGAGCTGCTAAGCAGTAGACTTTCATTCTTCTCCATCAAAATCCATGCCTCAGCCATTTCTGCAGAATACAACACTGATCCACCCTTATTCTCTCACCCCCTCTTAAGACAGTTCCTCAGAGGGGCTAAGAATCTAAAACCCCCAAGGAAGCAACCAATACCTGCTTGGGATCTCAATTTCATTCTAGAAAAACTGACCTTGCCTCCTTTTGAGCCAGCTGCCTCATCAGATTTGCAATATTTGTCCTGGAAAACAGCTTTCCTTCTGGCTATTACCTCAGCTCGTAGGGTATCGGAACTACAAGCTCTCATGGCTGTGCAGCCTTTATCATCTTCCATCAGGACAGAGTTTCCTTACGAACCAACCCGTCCTTTATGCCAAAAGTGGTATCCAGGGTAGCTTTGAATCAGGCTATACACTTACCTACCTTTTATCCTAATCCCCAAAACAAAGGGGAGAGATTACTACATTCCTTGGACATCCACAGACAACTGCGTTATTATTTGGACAGAACAAAGCCTTTCAGAAAATCAGAACAGCTCTTTGTGTCCTATGCTATAGGAGCTCAAGGAAAGCCAATTTCCAAACAGACAATCTCAAAATGGATAGCCCACTGCATACACCTTTGCCATTCTTTTCATGGCAAAACTGTACCTACAGGCATCAGATCTCACTCCACAAGGGCCACAGCTACCTCTGCAGCTTTTCTCAGAGGAGTTCCTACCAAAGATATTTTGGAAGCAGCCACTTGGAGTTCTGTGCATACCTTCTCTAAGCACTACCACCTTCCACTATACTCCAAATCTAGAGCGGGCTTTGCCACTGCAGTCTTGCAGGGCATTTTGGCTCCTCCTAGTTCCACCTAGTGCCTACCACCCCTTTCTTAGCTTTGGGATTCTACCCATCTGTTATGACTGCAGCTGTATGCACGATGAACATAGTACAGTTTTGTACCTACCATAAATGTAGATGTTCGAGTGCTAATACAGCTGCAGTCCAGGTTTCCCTCCCTCCTTCCCCTCTTGGGACAGGCCTATTGGCTAACATATCCTCATGCAACCTGATTGGAGTATTCATTCTTGATGTATTTGCTTGCACTACTGTATTTTGATTATATGGCATTGCTTTATTACACAAATGTATGTATTGCCTTCCTTCTGGGGGCACCTGACATCCGGGGCAAGAAAAACTGAAGAAAATGGCGTCGGCTGGTTCTTTTATACCCCTGTCGCACTGACGTCAGGGAAGAAGCGACGACAACCGACGCCGGACCTAGACTTTGGAATTCGGCCGACCGAGGACCCGCCTGACAGCAGGAGAACCCATCTGTTATGACTGCAGCTGTATTAGCACTCGAACATCTACATTTATGGTAGGTACAAAACTGTACTTTTTAGCAGAACAGTGCGGCAGAAGAACAGAGCTTGTTAGACCATTCGGTCCTTTATTTGCTGAATTGTTACCTAGTTCACTTAAAGTACAACCATTACTGGGTGCAGGCACTGTTGAAGTGTTAGTAGGTACACAAACTTCCATTCTGTTCATGTCTCCTCGATTAGAATTGTTTTGAATAGTAGTAGGCATAGTTGGTGGAAAAAGAGGTGTGGCATCCATGCGGTTTTGTAGTTGTTCAACACGTTGGGAAAGTTGCTCAATAAGCTGGGTTTAATAACCCATATTTTCCGGTTGGGAGGCTAACTAAAAGCTGTTTGCCACCACACCTGCTGATAAAAGTACACCATGTACAAAAAGCACATACACCCTTTTATACACATTCCTTTAAATACATAAAAATAGATCTCTCGTAAATACTGAGTTCTTATCTTCCAGATGAAAAGAATACCAAACTTGTTCATATGACATTTTGGCAGTATGATCTGTGATGTACTGTTCCACATTAGTCTTGACCATCCACAGTTAAATATATATTATCTTAGGTTATTGACTTCCTACTGCTACTCAAATCCCACTGTTGATTAGCATTTTATTGTTCAAAGTTCAACAGTGTATGCTCTTTTAATATTTTGCCCACACAGACAGAAAGAATGACTCCTAGCAGGATGAAGAAAGACTGTAACTTACAGGAAAACTGAGATAAAGAAAGATTGCCTGTTAATGATAACTCATTTACTAAGTCCAGTCAAAACAACTGCTTTCATTAATTTAATTATGTCAGCATGTTGGGTATTATACTACAATTCTCTTATGAAAGACAAGAAGTTATTAATTATGCATGCATATCGTGGTATACAAGTAATACAACAAAAAGAACGAAACAGCAACAAAGAAAATACAATGGCCAGAAAACCAAAATAAATGTAATAAAAGCACCTAATACTCTGACGTCCCGGCTGAAAAGCCTTCAAGGAGTACCCTTGAAGGCTTTTCAGCCGAGAGGTCAGAGTATTCGGTGCTTTTATTAAATTTATTTTGGTTTTCTGGCCGTTGTATTTTTTTTCTTTATATATTGGTATACAATTAAATTAAAAAAAAAAAGTAAGCTCCTTCATTCAGCTAATTCAGTGTTTGCAAGAGTGTACCAAAGCTTCACAGAGCTGTTTGGTGATGACGTCAGTGTTTCCTGTTGTTATAGGAACCTAGCTGAAGTGAAAATACAGCTCGGGATATGAGTGAAGTAGAGTTAAGTGCTCGTGAGTCCTAATTATTGTAAAGCTTCACTTCTCCCTCCCAGCTGTGCAAACTTTCCCTCCCTTTTTTCCCCATTCAAATAAATAGGCAGTTAAACGAGGGGAAGTAGCCTGATATCTGGACAACCGCAAATCGGAATGAAAACACTAACATTCATTGTAGACCACAACTAGCAAATGCATATACATAACAGCAAAACCCTCAGTCACCCAGCAACCACAGCACCAATCCTCACCTCATACTGTCTCAAGCAAAGCATGAAGTATTACGGAGACCATCTAAGCAGGCAAATCTCATAACTGCTTTTATACATTACCTTCTGTTCCCTCTTCCTGCGTTCTCAGCATCAAGTTGCAAAATCAGTTGGACTGTTACCAAGACACATCTATGATCACAGTCAATTAGCAGGGTATTCAGATGAATCGCCAGACATGGTAAACATTAGTACAGGGTCGCATCTCTAAGCCACAACAAACTTATGCCTACCAGGAAGCTACTGAAACACATCTCTGGGTAAAGCAGTAATGGCAAAGCGATGTATTGCCATTTTAACTATACAAGCCAGCTGGAGTAAGCAAAACAAGCCAGTCAGAACTAACACATTTCACTATCATAAGGAATGCAATAACTAAGGCCAAATAAAATGAAGAAAATATTTATTTTTATCGGACCAGATTATTTAAGTGAATTTAATAAGTAGAAACAAAAAGCAATCTAGAAGTAAGGATAAGCACATTTCATAGTAAAAATATTTTTTTTATATCTGTGTTCTATAAAGTTTAAGGTAAATAGAACATAAGAATTTATTCACTAATAAAGTGAATTAGGTTATGCTTGAACATAGCTGTACCTTTGTAGTAACCATTAGAATCCTCAATTATCCTCAGTTTAAATATCAGAGCTTGTAGTTTGATTACTTAACTTTTTCTTTTAAACATAAATGAGAGATTACATTTTCATTTTGATTAGTTCTGATGATAGTTCAAGTCATACTTAGATTTTTTTTTTTTTTTTTTTTTTTTTTTTTGAAAGTTAAAGTAAACAAGCAATTATTTTTTTACAACAGATGTTTTGGGCTCAGTCCTTTGCTTTTTTTTTTCCTGACATCAGTTCAAGCACTTATTTCTTTTATTCTTTTGAGAGATAGGGATATCCATTCCATATCTTCTGGTAGAGAAATCACATTATTATTTTGATAAATGATGAAGCTTCTTCTAGATCAGTAAATGTTCTCATTTCATTGGCATGTATAATTTTTATCTTGGCTGGAAAGGCAAGTTGAGCTTTGATATTGTTTTGCTTTAGTAGTTTTGTCATTGGCCATACTCTTTTTCTTTGTTCAGTTACTCTGGTGGAGTAATCATTATCAAATCTTACAAGTTCTAGTTATGCTTTAAAGGTGCTTTCCTCCAGGCAGATCTTAAAATTATTTGTCCAAATATGAGGGAAATTTATAATGCTTGATCTGAGAAGGGGTATTTGCTGATGAGGAAGCAGGTTGCCTCAGAGCTCTGTGAGCTCTCTCGATACCAAAGGAAAAACCTTCTAAGTCTAGGAAATCCGGAAGCCAAGTAGTTAAAAATGAAGTGATATCCTCACCTTCTTTGTTTTCTGGTAACCTGAAAATTCTAATATTGTTTCTCCTCTCTCTATTTTCTAAGTCCTCTATTTTGTTTAGCAGCCAAGTATTTTGTTTCGGAAGATATTCTTTTTGTGTTTCTTCTTTGAGTCTCAGTTCAATATCATTTAGAGAGGTTTCAGTATTTACTATTTTTGATTGATGTAACAATTACTTAAAAGTATCAGTCTGTTTCTGGCAGTTTGTTTTAAGAGTCTTTAAGTTTTCTTTAAAGTCATCCATCTTGAAGGATAGCTCCTGCAGAGTGGTTGCCATCATTTGGATTTCCTTTCTTAAGGCTGCATCAGGATGCACGTTCCTTGAGTTGCTCATTTTCATAGACTTGAGATTTTCTCCAAGTTCTTCTGACAGGAAAGTTATGACAGTTCACCAAAATTATTATTTGTATAGTTTAACTGGTTATCTATAAGCTTTTGTTATTATTTCTGTAAAAAAAAAAATTCTGTTTAATTTGACTGATTTATGGAGCTCTAAAGTTCTGCTGCTTTCAGTGTGCCATTCAGACTCCGCCTTCATATCCCTTACTTTACTAATTATTTTACTTTGCTGTGTTTATCTACTTGTAGGACATTTTTCTTAAGAGTTGAAGAAATCTTGTACTCCTCAACCAACTCTGCCAACATTTTAATTCAGATAAAAACTAAATGAATGTTTTTTTTTTTTTTTTTTTTAATATGACACCATTAACAAACCCATCCCAGGCATTGTTCGGGACCACCTTTCTACTAGCAGAGGAGCAGCTGCATCTGTAGGTTTCTTTAGTGGCATTTAGAAGAGGACTGAGACATTGTTGCCCATTTGCCTATTTGCTAAGTAACGCAAACTGGATTACCAATTTATTGAAAAAAGGGTTTTGTTTCTTATGTCATTCAAGATAAACCTCTTTTTATACCTAAATGTGTGGTCATGTGGAGCATCAAAATATAGAAGTGAAATAAAGTGTAGTGCAGTTGTAAGAGGTACTTGCCATAGCAGTAGTTCATTGACTTCCTTCCATTTTTTCAGTATTAGCACCCTCCCATGCTAACTTCTTTTTTTCTTTTCCCCAGCACTTATTTTGTTATGTTATGTTTTGTTACATTGGTGTTGAACAATAGTCTACATAATAGTATGATTGCAGTGTGGGTGTTGTAGTTATCTGCAGATTGGTGCACATCTCTCTTTAATTTCTCCAATTTTTTTGGGGTTTCTAATACCATGACGGAAATGGGCCCCATTCCTAAGTCAAAGCACAATTAAAGTTCATGAAATTAGCATATTGTTTCAATCTTTGATGTTAGCCAGAAGTGTTCTTTGCAGCATCCACACTGTGCCCAGTAATGACTCTTTCTGCAATTCATACAGGGTTACATGGATTGGTAACGTATCTAAATGTGATTATAGATTCTTTTGTATAAGACCTGTTGCTGCTACTATTGGAACTGTCTGGATATCTTTCTTCCACATTGCTCTCATTTCTGCCTTCAGATCGTGATATTTTATGACTGTGTGTGTCTCTCTGTACGCAAAACACTGTAGTCACTGGATGTGGCGATTTCAATGGTCAATGCAAATTTTGTTTTCTTTTCATGGACCACTATATCTGGTTTTCTAGCATCTGTCTTTTGAACTGTTGGTAATGGGTAATCCCATGTGATATAAACTTTATCATTTTCTGTGATGCTTTGTGGCTTATGTTTACAGTGTTTTTCAGCCACTTCAGTACCATAATATTTGCACAATCCCCATTGCAACAGTCTTGCCACATTATTATGCCTTTCAGTGTACAGTCCTTCTGCCATTAGTATGTCACAACCAGCAATGAAGTGTGTGACTGTTTCTAATTTGGTTTTACAAAACCTACATTTGTCTGTTTCTCCCACATATTCAATGGACTTTGTAAACAAGCTTGTACATAGCCTACTATCTTGGGCCGCCAGTATTAACCTTTCATCTCTTGGCTTGAATTAGCCTCTCCTTAACTATTCCTGATCAACATGAGGTTCTTCCAGATGTTTTCTATACTTGCAACCATATTCATGCATTTTCCACATTTCTTGCCTTCTCATCTGGGTCCTTCAGCTTATAGCCTTTCTTTTGTTTTTCGGCACATTCAGTTGCTGCCTGATTTTTATCTACTTCTGGTTTGATTTCCATTCATGCTTGATGCCGATATGCTTCTGCTAGATTAAGCAGAGAAGTCAACTTAGATTTATTTTCCTCATGTTTCAAAACTTCTAATTGTGAGGTCAGCAGATGTGCAGTCCCATGATTGCTGATCTATACATGTAATCAATTTCAAGGAGGCCCACCCCTTCTTCAGAATGGGGAATATATAATCTTGGTATGCAGTGATTTTTGTAAATCATTTGGTGAGTATGAAGCATCCTTCTTATTTTCCTTATCTAATCTATCCATCATATTTTGGGGCCAGTTAATCACTCCAAAACTGTAAGTTAGGACAGGAAGAGCAAATTGGTTTATAGCTTGGGTTTTATTCCTAGATGTCAATGCTGTTTTCAGGATTAAAGTCTTCTAAAGTATTCCTTACTAAGTTTTATTTGCATTTGTTCATGTTTTATTGTTGATCCTTCATCAGTTCCCAAATATTTATACACTTCCTCTTGCTCAAGTTCTTTTATATCACATTCTTGTCCCAAACTAATGTTTTCCTAGTGCTGCAGTTTTCCAGCTTTAAAGGTTGCTTTTTCACATTTATCAAGACCAAATGACATTCTTATATCATCTGAAAAAGTTTTGACAACCTGCAGTTGTGCTTTCAGTTCTTCATCTGATGAGCTATACAGTTTTAAATCATCGACAAAGAGAAGATGAGAAGTCTTTACACTTCGTTGTTTTTCTAGGACCCTAATTATAGCCATGGCCTAAGCTGTTAAGTAAACAGTTTAATGGGTTAAGGGCAAGGCAGAATAGCAACAGTGACAGAGTGTCATCCTGGAATATCCCCCTTTGAATTTTTATCCCTGGGATAGTAATTTGTCCTTTATCATGGCTTAATTGCAGAGTGGTCTGCCACTGTTTCATGGACAGTAATTTAGCCAATCAGTGTAGGGTGTGTGTTATACATTTTTAAGCACTCTTTTGTCCATGAATGTGGGATACTATCATATGCTTTTTTTGTAGTCAAGCCGTGCCATACTTAGATTCTTCCCCTTTTTACAGTTCTCCACTATGACTTTATTTAACAACAAATGATCTTTTGTTCCATATGACTTTCTTTTATTGCACTTCTGTTGTACTGCCATAATTGGTTTTTCTTTCAAATGACTATCAACTCTGTCAGCATTAATTCACCTGTATAGTTTATACATCATCAGAAGGCAAGGTATTGGCATGTAATTTTTAGGATAGCTTGCAGGTTCACTCTTAAGTAGGAACATTGTTTTTCCTGTTAGCCAGGTTGTTGTCTGTTCGGGGTGTGCATATAAATGGATCTGAAGTTGTTTTCATTTAATCTTCAACCTGAGGGACTATGATCCAGCATGGATCTGACTGGGCTGCATATTTCAGCATCAAATCCAAAGTCCAAGCTGCTCCCCTACCCACAATGGCCCTGTCTCCCTCCTCCCCCAGATCTCATTCGTGACTTGTTTGAACTGCAGTGTAGTTTCTTAGCTCTAAGCTCCATGTGTAGTAAGTTGTTTTTTTCTTGGGTTTCTTTCACTCCTTTTTCTTCTGTTCATCTTATCTTTACCTTTTCTACCCTACCCTATCTCTGTGCGCTCAGGCTTCGGTGTTGTGTGTGTGTGTGTGTGTGTGTGTGTGTGTGTGTGTGTGTGTGTGTGTGTGTGTGTGTGTGTGTGTGTGTGTGCGTGTGTGCGTGTGTATATATATATATATATCTACAAGCTCTCTCTTTCTGTCTTTCCTTACTCTAGTGTGTGGGAGTGTATTGTTTTCTCCTTACTAGCCATGGCTGATACCCAAGTCTGGCTTCAGAAAATGCTAAGAGTGTGGGCATAAGCTTCCTCCGTCATATGCTGACACTCTGTGCATTGTCTCTTTGGGCGTCCCCCACCAAGACACCTCCTGCTTGATCTGCGTGGGCTTCAACCCCCTGCATTTTGATCAAAAGGAGAAACAACTCATCCAAAAGACCTCCTTCCACCTCCCTCAGAGACCTCCACTTCTTCCTTCACCCCAGCTTCTGAGACTCAGCCTCCCGCTAAGAAGTCTAGGGACTGGTAGAAGGCCCTATCCAAGGAGCAGGATCAGCTGAGGAAGTGGTCCCCAGCCCGCTCTTCTTCGGTTGAACCTCCAGCCAAGTCCCACCTGGATCCGAGCCGGAGTTCTCCTCGGCTCCAGTCACCTCATATTTTTTCACCGGAGCCATTGACCTCCCAGCTTGGTCTCCCCTCTCTGCTTCCCCACGGTGCTACTCTAGGCCTGGGTCGGCAGCGTCCTCCATCCAGTCCTCTCTGTGCCTGTCCAAAGCCGAGGTGGACAGGATGATGCGAAAGTTCATTTGGGCCCAGATTCAGTTGGGAGTGTTGCCTGCTCCTTCCCCCTCTAGGGCCAGGAGCATGCAGTCCATTTTTCTCCCTATTACTCCTTCTCTGGTCTTGTGTGCAAGGTTTCCTGGTGTTGAGGGGTTGGCACCAATGGCTCTTGATACCTCGATGACGACAGTTGCCCTGAGTGGTTCGGCACTGATGTTTTTGGAGCTGATGGATTCTTGGAGCCATAGTCTCAGCATCGGGTCCAAGGGGGTGGCATTGACTTCACGGCTTTCGGGGTCATTCCATCTTCTCAGAGCCTCGGCTCCAGCTTCCCCCTTGATGCAGGGGATAGCGGATCTGGCCTCGGCTGTGTCAACTTAGGAAATCTACTCACCTTTTGCCTTCTGGGTGGTGGAGATCTTGACCCTTTGAGACCCTTGATACTTTGTTCCTCAGAGTCCGTCCTGGCTACCTCTTGTTCTGGCCCGGAATCTGCCATCCTGCCCCCTCAGGGGCAGCCTGTTGTCCCTTCGCCCCAGGAGGTTCCCACATGGGACCTCTCCTAAGCTTCCAAGTCCTACCCGGAATTTGCCCCCCTGAAAGCATAAGTGAAAGAAGAGGCACTTGGACTCCCCACCAGAGTCCCTCATGGATGATACCAACGTGGAAGAAGGGGAGGATTCCCCTCAATCACCCCCAGATGATGTCTCCTTTGGAGACATCATGGAGATCCTTCAGCAACACGATGGGTGGTCTCCAGATGAGTTGGTATTCCTGGAGGTGTTTGGCACAGAACCCTCTACCTCCTACTTGGGTATTCCCTCCAGTGCAGATCCCCTAGTGCATCTGATCTCATCTGAGGCATGGAAGGAACCAGATACAGTTGAGCCTATCCCCAGGCTTCTGGATAAGGTACTCAGCTCTCCTGTAGAGAGTCAACACTGGTCCAAGGGTCCCCGGTCAATGCCACGGTGGTTGCGGCAGCCACCAAAAAAGAGCTCGTACAGGACAGCTCTTCAGTCATTTCTCCAGGCAGGGAGTCTTGGGGGATGGATCATTTTGGAAAGGGAACCTTTGCGTCAGCCACCTTTGCCTAAACATGCGCTGAGTTATTTGGCACATGTAATCAGACTGCAGAGGGACCTGATCAGAGAAGCTGCTGAGTCTGCCCCAGGGTCCATGTCGGCACAGAAGAAAATGTTTTTTCCTCCCGCATGGCCACCCTCACTTCCATCTCTAATACATCCATGAGGCTCCTATCACATACTACTGAGGGTGCCTCTAGGGCTGTGAGAACAGGCGTGGCCTAGCTCCTGCTTTGTGCCTTTTCGGAATCTTTCAAGGCATTTTTCACGAACGCCCCCCTATGATTGTTCCATCTTGTTTGGAAAAATGGTTCGTGATACTTTAGTCCAG